>NW_026690521.1:0-19947 GCF_015227805.2 Hirundo rustica | reverse complement strand
TGCTGTGCCATCCGTGCAAGGCTCAAGGCTCTGCCAGGGATGGAGAATCTTGCTGGGAGCAGTCTCTTGCAGGGATGGAGCCTTTGGGAGGAGCTGAAGGAGCCACAGCAGGGCAGGTGGCCCGGCTTCACCAGCTTCTCCAGTTCTTTCTACAAGGCCTGCCACATGCCAGTGTAGAGCGGCACACATGTCCCTTTGCGAGCCCAGTGCAGCAGCATCAGTTCCTGCAGCTCCTGGGCCGCTGCCACGCAGGGGCGGCAGCGGCAGGACAAGTGCAGGGGGCTGGCGGGAGCACGTGGCGGCTTGCCAGGGGTGGCCCGAGGTCTGGAGCGCCTGGGAGCCGCCGGGGCTCCTCGGTTCCTCCGTGAGCCTCTGGGCCAGACTCTGGGAACATTGTTCCTCTTGGGGGTGCGTGACTGCCGCCTCCGTGGTTGCCAGTGGCCAAGGGCCCAGCAGGCAGCCACGGCGGCCAGCAGCAGGACAAGTGCAGCTAGTAGGACGCCACCGTCACTCATGGCTCCGGCACGTGCCATTGCGGCTGCACTGGCAGCTGTTGGTGCTGGCATGGCTTATATAGGCTTGGTGTGATGTCACAATGCTGTGGCCAGGAGAGCTGTGTGACGTCACAGCCCTGCCTCACGCCAGCGCGTGGCCCCTTTGTGTCGTCACAGCCCCGCCCGCCTCAGGGATCAGCGGAGCTGGCTGATGCCTGAAGATGGACATGGCCAGCAAAAGGCCTGGAAGGAAGAACCGGAGCTCAGCCTGTGTCAATGAATCCTTTCCTGGAGTAAGCCGTGTCACCTTGGGAACAGTGCCGGTGCCAGCAGCGTCAAGTCCACAGCTTCCAGGACACTGCAGCGTTACCAACTGGAAAGTCCCACTACTCAGTGCCTGAAAAAGATCCTCCAGAGACAAAGGGACTCCAAGTTCCTCTCTTGCTGGGGAGCTCTCCTGAAATGCCCGTGGCAGGCTGGAAGAGTGTTTTTGTTAGCAGCTCCCTGACTTCTGCAGAGCCTCAGTTGTAAATAAATCAGGATTTGCCAAAGGCCGCTCATGGTGCTGCCACTGCTCTGGTTTGGCCTGGGATAGGGTTCCTTTCTTCCCAATAGCTGGCACGTGTTGTCTTTAGATGGGAATGCCGTGAATCCAACAGGGGTGGTTTGGTTTCTGCTGAGCAGGGATGGCCCTCTTCCAGGACCATGCAGTGTCCCTTGTGGGAGATGTGGGACAGGCGATGGGAAGATATCGGGCTGTACGGGTAGACAGAAGCCCTCCCTCAACACTTAGTTGTTTCGTGTCCTTGATAAGCTAAGCAACACCTAACTTGTAACGTAAGCAGACGGATGTGTTGTAGCAAACAGAGGTTTTCTAAGCCCATGTAATCAGTTCATAAAGCGCCATTTGCCGTCCACCACCTTGGTGTCTGTGAGCTGGTGGCCCGAGCAGCCTGGCTGTGGCTGCCGTGTTGTTCCCGAATCGGGTCGCTACGCCTCAGCGGAGGCAGCAAGTGGTGCCGAAGGCCCGGCAGTCACCCGGGAGATCGGGAGTCGCCTGGACGGGTGAACGACGGCCGAGCGGCGGGGCCAGCTCGGCGAGGGAGGATGCTCCCAGGAGCCGTGAGGAGGATGGAAGCCGTCATGAAGGTCGTCTCTCAGATTCCTAAACAGTGGGGAATTGATTGTAAAGCAAAAGATTTTAGCCTGGCAGTGACGAGGCTTTTGCAACTTAGTATCATTGATCGTCCGGTGGAAATTCTCCACCCAGATATTTGGGAGCAATGTACCAAAGTTCTTGCCGAGGAAACGATGTCTTCTGGGTGGGCAAAGTATCTTAAGTCATGGGGGAGGGTTGTGCAAGCTTTACAAAGGGCTTTGCAGGAACAAGAGACCTGGTGAGCCGCACAAAATTGTCTAAAATTGACGCCGCAGCTCGGTGTGGGAGCTGCAACGCAAACTGTTTTAGAAGAAACTTTTTCAGAGGCAACTTTTCAAGGGGATTATCAGAGCGTAGAAAAATGCAATCTGACGGTCAGTGACTGTGTTCAGGCTGTTGATCAAGTTGGTGCTGCTGACTGCAGAACCTTGGAGGAGCAAAATCTCCCTCCAAAGGCTTCCAGTCCAGAGTTAGCTGCTGAAGAAAACAAACAGGCCAAATTGTTTTAGGATCGATGAACTGAGGAAGCCAGGAATGCTGCCGTCGTGTCGCTGGGAGGAGGGGCTGAGGGGGGACCTCCACCCTCTAGGGCAAGAGATTGCAGAAAATGGCTGGGAGAGAGCAAGAATGTATCCAGATTGGAATGTTTGGCAGATAGCCAAGAAGCAGCAACCAAAGAAGGTCTTTTGCATGGTGTGCCTGTTGTTAACAGAAACAAAGATAGCGCGGGCACACGCCAACAGAAGAAAGAGGGAACTCAAGCTAGTCAGAACGCTTGCCAAAAAGCTCATCCTTTGAAGGAAGACAGTTTAAAAGAGAGAAGCAAGGGGTGGCTCGGCCTGGGGGGAAGGGACGGCCCAGCCCTGAGGGAAAGGGGCCGGGTCGGAGCCCCACCAAAAGGCTCCGGAGCCAAGAAGCAGCCAGTCCGTCGACTTCCGGCGCTGATTCAAACTCTAGTTCAGAGGACTGGGACAGCCAGTCCTCTGCTGCCGGCTCTGGCTCCGGCTCCGACAAGGAAGAGGTACCAGTATATAAAATCAGTAACAACAATGTTTCTACTCGGGTTGAGGGGAAATCAGAAAAAGAAGGACCTCCTCTCCCAGACTGGAGGAAAAGAAAAAGAACCTGCGCCGATTGGGGTCCATCAGCCACACTGGCTTTTCCAGTCCGAGTGGGGGGGCCAGGTGGAAACCAGAGAACATACTCACCAGTAAATCCTAAGGATGTTCAAGCGATTGTTGAAGCAATAACTGACAGAGGGATCAATCCAGCAATGGTTTCTACTCTCATTGATAGCGTTTTTGGAGGGGATGAGATGCTCCCATTTGACATCAAGCAAACCTGCAGATTGATTTTTGATGGGGCAGGGATGATAGTTTTTAAAGAAGAGTGGGAAGACAATTGTACAAAGCAAGCGGAGAGAAATTCCCCTGAGTCAAGTCCCAGGCCGAGGCAAGTGCTTTGGCAATGGAACCCCAGCAAAGCAGATGGGAAACATTTGTGCTGAGTTCATCCAACCACGCCAAAAGACTGCTAAGTGGGCAGTCCCGTTCGTACCAGGAATGTGGGTTTGTAAACAATCTGGAAGAACCCCCTGTGTGTACCTTGGTAAAGTCAATAACCTTGCTGACTTTTGTGTCCAAGTTCTGATTGTTCTTAGAGTCCTGTATCACCAAGAAGAAGCAATGTATCGCTTTTTAGAAGAAACCATCCAGCTCCACAAAGGAGAAGTAATGACAGGTATAACCAGTGCAATGCTCCTTGGCCTAGGAGCTGCCGGTACAGCCACAGGTGTTTCAGCTCTCGTGACCCAACATCAAAGACTTTCTCAGCTGCAAATGACAATTGACGAAGACTTACTAAGAATTGAAAAATCCATCTCCTCTCTGGAAAGATCTATCTCCTCGCTTTCAGAAGTCGTGCTGCAAAACAGGCGAGGACTGGACCTCTTGCTCATGCAGCAAGGAGGCCTGTGTGCTGCCTTGAGAGAAGAATGCTGTTTTTATGCAGACCATACCGGAGTCGTGCGAGACTCCATGGCCGAACTGAGAGGAAGACTGGCCCAGAGAAAGAGAGAGAGAGAGGCCCAACAAGGATGGTTCGAGTCATGGCTCAATCAGTCCCCATGGCTAGCCACCCTTGTTCCCACATTAATAGGCCCTCTCACCATGATACTCCTGACATTGATTTTTGGGCCTTGCATTTTGAACAAGTTAGTGTCGTTTGTTAGAAGACGTTTAGACAAAGTCGACATCCTATTTGTCGAACGCATGCAATTATCGTGAAGTGTGTTTGTTACTAACATTTTATATTATTTTTGTATCCTATTATACTAACTTTAACAGCTTTTGTATTTTTATGACATTTATACTTTTATAACATTTATATTTTTATAACATTTATACTTTTATAACATTTATACTTTTATACTTTTATACTTTTATACTTTTTTATTTAGTCATGAGAGGGGGGGGAAATGTGGGAGATAAGGGACAGGCGGTCGGAAGATATCGCGCTGTACGGGCAGACAGAACCCCTCCCTCAACTCTTAGTTGGTCAGTGTCCTTGATAAGATAAGCAATACCTAACCTGTAACGTAAGCAGACGGATGTGATGTAGCAAACAGAGGTTTTATAACCCCATGTAACCAGTTAATAAACGCCATTAGCCATCCACCACATTGGTGTCTGTGAGCTGATGGACCGAGCAGCCTGGTTGTGGCTGCCGTGTCGTTCCTGAACCAGGTCGCTACACCTCAGCGGAGGTAACAAGTCCCTAGAGATTCTTAGCCAGTAACCACACTCAGTGGGGCTCATTAATGCCTCAAGGTACTCAGGGGTAATTTAAGTACTTCTTTGTGCCACTAAGTCTCTGAGAGGTTTGTGCAATCATGGCCCCAGTTATCTGCTCTAAAGAGTCCCTTGAGAGCTTTGCACTGACATTCTGTGGGGCTCATTAATGCTTTGAGATACTCAAAGTTTTTAAGTTACTTTGGATTTTCCTTCCCACACTGAGTCTCTGAGAGGTTTTTGTGCAATCCTGGCCTCCACTTCTCTCCTCCAAGGAGTCCATGAGAAGCCTGTGTTGGAGATGGACCTCTGTGGGACCCATTGATGCATCGAGACACTTTGGGTTTTTCTTCTGACTTTCACTCCTGGAAAGGTTTGTGCAATCTCCTCTCAGGCCCTGAGGTGCCAGGGTTTAACACGAAATCCACCACAGGGCTCATCAGGATCAGGTAAGCCCTGACAAACCATGGCTCTGCCTTGAGTTCCCTCTGGTCTAGTGCCATTCATTAGGAAGTTTTCCTGCTGCAGTTATGGAGAAATATTTCAAAGAACTTCTAAGAAATATGTATTGGTATTTTCAAGTGTGTATTTCATTACTGTTCTCATTACACAAGAGGTGGTTGCAGCATTCTGTGGTTGATACTGAACCAGGGTCTCCCAAGGAGGTCTGGCCTGCTGAGATAAGCTGTGCCTTGAGGTCTGACCCAGTGTGGACAACCTTGCTCCACATTGCCAAAGCACATCCTATCTATTCTCACTCACCTGGGACCTGCTTTCCTTGGAGACCTGGCTGCATGCAACAAAGAAGGATTTTCTTCTTTTCTTTTTTAGCCATCTAAAACTCCTGAGTTTCCCCAGTGAAAACAGACACCCTCCTCAAGTGTGGGCCAAGCCCAAGGTGCCACCAAGAGCACTGCAGCCCTGCCCTGGGCCAGGAGAGAGGGTGGATCATCATCCCAACCTGCCCTGGGCCATTGCAAGGGGCTGTGGCCATGGACACTGCACTGACCCCACTGCTGGCTTTGGATCCCTCGTCTGTTCAAGTTTCCTTGGAAAGCACCCCAAGGACCCATTTCTGCAGCCAGGTTCCATGGCCAGGGGGGATGTGGGGGGCTGCAGGAGGTCAATGCCCCATCCCTGGAAACATTCCAGTCCAGCTGGGACAGGGCTCTGAACAACCTGATCTGGTGAAAGATGTCCCTGCTCATCCCAGGCCTGGACAAGAGGCCTGAGTGAGGCCTGAACAGCAGGCCCTGAGCCAAAGGTGACCTCTGCATCAACCTTCCAACCAAAGGTTATCTTAGTATCTGCTCATTAGTGAAATATGCATGGTCATTAGCACTGTCACAGATGTATCCACTCATTAGTGAGACATGTATTGACCTTTCTGTGTTTAGAAGCCGGACAAGGCCATGAAATCTGACATCTGGCCTTGTTTGGGGCTGGATGGTCAAAGTCACCTCCCTTGGTTCCTCCTTGGGCCCTGGCCAGGCTTTGGGAGGAGCCCAAGAGGAGGATGAAACCAGCTGTTCCTGCACTAGAAGTGCTGTCAGTTTGTTTATTCAGCACTATCAGAGCTGGGCCCTCTCACAGCCAGGTTGGAGCCTCACCTGTGGCTGGAGGCACCTGCAGGAATTCCCAGTGTCCGGGAGTGGCTCTCCAGTCCTTGGCTGGGACAGCTTCCCCCAGCTGATGTGTGCATGTGGGTGATGGGAAAGTCTGAGGGTGACTGGTGATGGATCTTTCTCAATCCCCGCAGTGATCTTTGGTAGTGATGGTTGGGTGCATTGCTGAGCTGTTCCTTTTGTGCTCCTTTGCTGCTTTGAGCTGTAGTAAATGACACTGATTCCTTCAGGTGGTGTCTGTGTCTTTGGTGCTGACCCTGCCCACTGGTAAAACAGCACTGTCATAGTCTGAGCAGATCACACCAAAATGTCACTTTTTAAATGTAAATAAGGAATCAGTCCTGTCCAAAATTCCTG
Organism: Hirundo rustica; assembly: GCF_015227805.2. Taxonomy (NCBI): domain Eukaryota; kingdom Metazoa; phylum Chordata; class Aves; order Passeriformes; family Hirundinidae; genus Hirundo; species Hirundo rustica. Next base: position 13,523 of record NW_026690521.1, on the reverse strand, counting down.
AATGGGAGGCGCTTCCCTAGAGTTTGCTGGCTCTGGAGTGGGATGAGGTCAGAGCACTTTATGAGCAATGGAGGAGTCAGGTAAAAGAGGCTGAACTGCTGGATCTGTAAAATGCATCTAAAAATTGCATAAGGAAAAAGGAAAAGAACTTGTGGGTTCGGGAAAATGAGGATGGATTTTGTTAACAGCACATTGGAAACAGCACCACAGAAGGAAGAATTGGTTTTGGAATGCTCCCATATGGAGTGAGAGAAAGATATTTTAAAACTTGAGCTCAGTTTTTTTTATGCAAGTGAAATTTAGTATTATAATTATTATTAATAATAGTTATTTTAAAATATGTGATCATATTTTTAAAGATATAATTAAAAATCAATCAAATAAAGCCAAGAATACTAATTTGTTAGCTTTGGCTGTTCAGTGTAACACTAAATGCCCAACAGAAAAGAGTTGGTGAAGACCCAAATATGTCCAAAAGTGGTAAACTTTGCAAATTGAATACAAGGAATAAAGGAGGAAGGGATGAAATTGGTTATTTTTATAGGGTTTGCTGATACTGTAATGTGGAATGCTTTGTCTCTTCCAGTGAAAAATACAGTGATTAAGACTGCTGGGTTTTTCATGTACCTGACTATACACACGCTGCAGGATTGATTGAATGGGTGAAGGGGTTGTCAAAAGAGCAGTTGAATAAATGAGGAGATGGGATCCTGTCCCGATGGAGAACCCATCTCCCAGATGTGCTCCATACCCTTAACAATGTGCCCACTGGGGAAACGGAAACTCTCTGGGTGTGCACAGCTGCACCCAGTTTGCAAAGACAACCATGGACAGTGAGACTTGGACTACCTGGGATATTGTTCTGGGTGTGATGGCCCCTGACAGGGCCACCCCAGAGGCTGCAGGGCTGGACCTTCATGCATTAGAATTAATTAGGATAAATCAGAAGCCAATGAGAGTTAACAATACAGGAACAGGAATTCTGATTCCTCCAGGATGCTTTGGTTTGATCACTGCTCCTGCAGCTTGGCCTTGAAAAGTGTTCATATCATGGAAGGAGGAATTGATGTAAATTATCTAGAAGTTAAAGTAATTCTGTTAAACAACAGTAAACAAGACTTCATTGTTCAACCCCATGGCAGGGTAGCACGAGTATCGATATTGTCAGTTTTAAAAACAATTGTGAAAGAAGGAGAGCCACCTCCAATCAGCACTGTTTGTAGAGATAGAGGGTTTGGGTCCAGCAGTCCTAATAATGGAGCCAGAGTGTGGGTGCAGAGCCCAAATGGCCCTCTCGAGCCAGCTGAAGGAATAGCTCTGGGGAAAGAATGCTGATTGAATCATGAAACCTGGGCAGGAATGGTGGGAATATGTCCCTGCAGCCAAGTGTTCTGTTTGAAAACAAGTAGATGTTACAGGATATCATTTTACAGATCCTGCCAGACCAAATCTCCCTGTTTGCCCCAGTGGCCCCTTTGGAAAATGCTCTGAGATGCGGGGCTCCATGTGAAGGCTGATGTGACACTGAGTGACTTCCACACCAATTCCAGCCAGGAGCCTGGGTGTTCATCAAGGACTGGGACCTGGAACCTCTCCAGCCAAAGGGGAAAGGACCCCACCAAGCCTTGTTACCCACAGAGACCACAGGAAAGCTGAACAGCAAAGGACCTTGTGGGCATTCCTTTCTTTCCCCTCAGAAAAGACACTGGGAAGCTGAGGAAGTGGGTATGAAAGGAGTAGGGATGGTGGAAGCTGTGGAACAGCACTAACACCAGGAACGAAAACTCTTCCGAGAAAGGAAAGCATAAATCCCTGGTATCCAGCATCCCAACTGAGAAACCCATTCCCAGAATTACCAACATGAAACTGTCCTCCAATTCTCTGGATTGAGCTGCTCCTGACCCACTAAGCCCTTACCACTGAATCTCTGAAGTGTAATTGATGGAGGAAGCCTGAACCCTGAGCCATGCCAGGGTCAGTGCCCAGGAGCATCCCCTGGCGCTGTTTAACACCGGCTCTGCAGGAACTGGGGATGCAAACAGGACAAACTTGAGCATCCCCCACCATCAGATACCTCAGAGGTTACACAGCAACCCAGCCGTGACTCTCCCAAACTGGATTTAGGAATGGCACCCCTAATGCAGCCATTAGATCCAGATCTACCCAGATCCCTTTGGCACTCCTGCTTTTGGTGTCTCTCTGTCTCCTCTCCCTGCCCAAAGGAGGCTCCTCTCTCCCCTCTCCTGCCCTGACAAGACAGTCACACAAATAAAGATGTGGGATTGCCGGGTGCTGAGGGGCTGTAGAAGGAGCCTTCTCCAGGTCTGGCCTTTTTCCAAAACCCACACTTGTTCCTGCAGAAGGAACCTCCTTGTTCACCCTCTCCAAGGGTGTCAAGCTCAGGAAGGGATTCCTGACCCCCGGTCCAGCTGGAAGAGCTCCTGTGTCTCCAGATCAGGGGAAAAAAACAAACACCAGAACCCTGGGGGGGACTGGCATTGTGACATGGGGACATCTGTGTTTATTTCCCAGTGACAAACAAAAATGTGGAATGCTGCCAGAGCTTGTTTTGATCTACATCAAACTTTGACAAACATCCCGTCTCCTGACAGTGACTCCTCTGCAGCTGCTCTGGGAGATCTCCTGGGCCGAGTCCAGGAAGAGGAGATTTCACTGCTGCTGAGGTGCTCGAGGGGGCCCATTTCAATGCTCTGCTGAAGTCCAAGGACATTGTGTTTCCCCAAGGAGCAACATTCCTTTCTGGCACTCACTGCCCCATGAGGGACATTATTCAGTTGCTGCTCTTGGGTGAGTTACAGCCACAGGGAGAGGGAGGAGGAGATGATCCCAACCATGGCTGCTGCTGGGTGCAGACATTCAGTGGGATAAAGATGAGTCAGAGCTTCAGCATCTCTCCCAAAATCACAGAATCACAGAATGGCTTGGCTTGGAAGAGATCTTAAAATTCATCTCATCCAACCCCTGCCATGGGCAGGGACAGCTTCCACTATCCCAGGCTGCTCCAAGCCCGGTCCAGCCTGGCCTTGGACAATTCCAGGGATCCAGGGGCAGCCACAGGGACCATGTACAAAATTAGAATTTGGCCTCCCAAATTCCATATATCCAAGGATTGCTCCCAGACAAAAGCAGCCAAGACACACTTCTTGTGCTGGCTCTGTCCTCTGGTGATTTTCTTGGACTATGAGCTGAATGTTTTCAATTGCAAACACCTTGGAGAGGGCCCGGGGGTGTCCCAAGGTAGAGTTCTGAGGCCTTGGGCACATGGCCATTATATAGGGGCAAAGGGGCTCTGTGTTCCATGGCATGGAGACTGAGGACAGCAGAGGAGAGCCCTGGGAGGGATTGAAGGGTGCTTTCAGAGATGGTGGATCCTTTTCACATAGTGGAAAACAACCAGAGAAAGAAAGAATTAATGCCCAGTGCAGGCAGGGAAGTCCAGACTGGACACCAGGAGAAAAAAGTCTCTCTCCTAGGACAGAGCTGTGGTGCAACACATCCCATGGAATAAGTCTGGAGCAGCCCAAGGCTCTGTGTGCCCAGGCAGAGGCAGGCAGGATGCAGAGCTGTCAGCAAAGGAAGGGGCCAGCGAGGTGGGGCAGCCAGGGGATGACGACAGCCTGCAGGGACAGAGGCACAGGGCATGGACACCGTAGGACAGCCTGGGCTGGAGAGGGCACAGGGATGTGCAGCAGCTGAAAGGCCCTGACAGAGCCAACTCCTGCAACACTTTGGCCATGGCTACTGGCCCTGGCACTGAGGCCAGGAGGGGACAAGTGACCCTTGCAGCCCTGGGGCCTCATTGCCTCCTTGTCCCTGTTCAGCAGCCTGGCAGGGGCCGCCCCATGGTCCTGTCCTTGGCATTGCACATCCCCACATCCCAGTGCCCTGGGAAGAGCCACGAGCAAGGAGGGAGGGACAGCATCTGCCTTGCCAGGGGCTGGGGCTGAGGCCTTGGCCCTTTGCATTCATGAAACACATCCAGGTTTGCTCAGCATTAGAGACACCTTTGCCTTACTTGTCCCCACATCTCATCACTGCCTCCAGTGTTTTGCTCTAACTGGAACCTGGGGACAATTTCATGTGAATTGTGTCCCTCAGTGGGACCCATTAAAAGTTCAAGAAACTTTGAAGTTTGAATCTGATTTAGAGTTCTTGAGAAGTTTTTTGATCACACTCTGAGGGACTGATTCTGATGTAAACAACACCAAAGCCCCAAGAAGGTCATTAAAATCTTTGTACTGTGTATGTGCTGCTGAGCTGGGCTGGGCTCCTGGCACAGAGGCAGCTCCTGGCAACCAATAAGAGCTTAAAAACACATCTCTCTTCATGAGCAGCTCTTCTCCCAGCCCAGCAGGGCTGGGGCACTGCCTGCAGTCACCCCGGGCACAGCACACAGGCACAGAGAGCTTCAATCACTCAGGGCTGGGAAGGAGCTGAGAAGTGACTGAGGGAGAATCACTCCCAGACCTTGACACAGGAACCTCTGGCTGCAGGACACAAGGCAGCTGCAGCTCCTGCAGGGATCTCCTAAAGCTGGAACATCCCAATGCCTACAGACTCTGTGAGTACATTCTCTGATTATCTCTTGTGGAGAGCAGCCAGGGGTGCCCAGGGCTGTCCTGCAGAGCAGGGTCCTGCAGTCCAGGGTGCTGTCCTGGGGCAGGGACTCTGCTGCCTGCCAGGGACAGCTCTCAGCCAGCCCAGGGAGTTGCTCCCAGCACTGGGGGACAAGATCTGTGTGGAAGGAGACAGCTGGTAAGGCATGGAAGTGTTCTCCTTGTGTGCTGAGGATGCTGCATTGTTCAGGACTGCTCCCAGCATGACATTTAACTGCAGAACATTTCCTAGTAGATTATGGAGGGAGCACAGACAGGCAGGGGCTACATGAAATTAAAAATCCTGCTTTATTAATCTACTGCTCTGTGTTGCCTGTATGGGAAATTGCACATAGATATTCATCTCTCAATTCAGGTTGAGAAAAATCAAACAATTTTTCTCTCAGATCTTAATAAACCAGGCAGTGACAGAACTCAGCAGAGGGTCCCTTGCAGGCAGCACCAGTGTCACTTTTCCAGCCTCCTCAGGGTTGCTCTGAGGTTGCCATCAGAGCCTGCAGAGCCAGAGCTGCCCCTGGGCAGTGCCTGAGCTGGGAGGGCTCTGCAGGGCAGAGCTGAGCCCCCAGGGCTGGGCTGGGCTCTGGCAGCACTGGCAGGGCCCAGCCCTGGGCACAGGGAAGCAGCTGCAGGCAGGGACAGCTCCAGGCAGCAGAGCCATGGGCAGGCAGTGTGGGGAAAGTGCCACCAAAATGTGCTGGGATATTTAAAGCCCTCTCCAAACCAAACTATTCAATGATTACTTTATTTACAGATCCCTATGCCAGGACACTGCAAATGTGGTGTCCCAGCTCCCTCTGCCCCAAGGAGCTCTGGGCAGGGCAGGCTGGAGGCTGGGAATGAGCTGACTCTCCTCCAGCAGTGCCATGGACAGGACCCTTGGTGTATCCTGGGGATGCCATCCAAGCTGTGAGCTGCCTTCAGACACTGGGGACAGGAGTGTGCTTGGCCAGGAGTGGGGCTGAGACTCTGAGAAAGGCTGAGCCAGTTTGCTCTGCTTTGGCTCCCTCTGCTCTCAGCTGTGTCAGGCTGATTTCCAGGGGAACACAGGGACTGCCCTCGATCTCAGAAAGGGTAGCTGGGGACAGATGGAGCCACAGAGCAGCTCCCCTCACCCTTCACTGAGTTACAGCCAATGCTCTTGCCTTGCACAATTCTCTCTGATCTCCCCGGGCACAGCAGGAAACCCTCTCCAACTGCCTTTGGCCATCATCGTTCCTTAGCCCTGGCACAGGAGATGCTGCCAAGCTCCTCTGCCTCAGGAGCACTTTGGGCTGATGAAGTCCAAGCCCAGGACTGGCCCCCGTCCCTGTTCCCATGACCCCAGTGCTGCAGAGCAGAGCTGACCCCTCGGTGTCCATGGGCAGAGCCCCTGCTCATCACAGCAACGGGGCCAGATCCCAGCAGAGCTCCTGGCACGGGGCTGAAGGAAGGGCTCTGAGAAAAGAAAAATTGGGTGGCACAGAGCAGCAGGGGCAGGTCTGGAAGAAAGGGCTTGGACTTTGCAGCAAAGTCGGCCCTGATTTGCCACTGTCTCTTCCTTCAACAGGACTCCATGGCCAGAGTGCAGAAATGTCCAACAGCAGTGTTGCCCGATCCGAAGAAAACACAAACAACCGAAGTCGTTTATGCGGTGCTTTATTGAGGGCCCGGGAGTCTGTGGACTAGCGTCCAAAGACAAGACCCCATCTTTACTGAAAAATTACAGGGTTTTTATATGTTTCTTTACATGATTTCTTCATCATTACAAATTCTTACTTCACTTTTACCACCTGGTACAATTATCTTTCTGACATTTAGGTTTCTGCCAAAGGTACATTCCCTAGATAAATGGATACACTCCTTATCATAATTAGCTACACTGCTTACATTACAAAATCTGCTATAAAGTTCATCTGCAGGTTACATGCGGCCTACCAAGCCTTAGCATGACTACTACTACTAATGTCAACTACTGTCAACTACTGTCAATTCTTAACATTTGCTACTAACTTAATACAGTTTATTGAATAAGATGAATGTGATGGCAACAGCAGCTCCATCAGCCACTTCCTCCTGCTGCCATTGGCAGACACGCACCAGCTGCAGCTCCTGCACTTCTGCCTCTTCCTGGGCATCTCCCTGGCTGCCCTCCTGGGCAACGGCCTCATCATCAGCGCCGTAGCCTGCGGCCACCTCCTGCACACGCCCATGTTCTTCTTCCTGCTCAACCTGGCCCTCACCGACCTGGGCTCCATCTGCACCACTGTCCCCAAAGCCATGCACAATTCCCTCTGGGACATCAGGTACATCTCCTACAAAGGATGTGCTGCTCAAGTTTTTCTGATTTTTTTTTTCTCTGGATCACAGCTTTTCCTGCTGACCATCATGAGCTATGACCGCTATGTGTCCATCTGCAAACCCCTGCACTACGGGACCCTCCTGAGCAGCAGAGCTTGTGCCCACATCGCAGCAGCTGCCTGGGCCAGTGCCTTTCTCTATTCACTGCTGCACACAGCCAATACATTTTCCCTGCCCCTGTGCCATGGCAATGCCCTGGGCCAGTTCTTCTGCGAAGTGCCACAGATCCTCAAGCTCTCCTGCTCCAAATCCTGTCTCAGGGAACTTGGGCTTCTCATAGTCTGTGCTTTCCTGTTATTTGGTTGTTTTGTGTTCATTGTTTTCTCCTATGTGCAGATCTTCAGGGCTGTGCTGAGGATCCCGTGTGAGCAGGGACGGCACAAAGCCTTTTCCACCTGCCTCCCTCACCTGGCTGTGGTCTCCCTGTTCCTCACCACTGCAATGTTTGCCTACCTGAAGCCTCCCTCCATCTCCTCCCCATCCCTGGATGTGGCCCTGTCTGTTCTGTACTCGGTGGTGCCTCCAACCCTGAACCCCCTCATCTACAGCCTGAGGAACCAGGAGCTCAGGGATGTCCTGAGGAAAATGATGACTGGATACTTTTCAGAAGCAAAAAGGTGTTTGTTTTCTGCTGCATAGTTTTCAGAATGGAACTCATGAGTGGCCCAGTCTGCCTTCTCAGGTCTTTGGTGATAGCAATGGGTTCTTCTTGCCAAAATGTTTTGCTCAATGAAATGTTTTTATTCATCCCTCATCTAATTCCCTGTTTGTCCCTTGAATTTGATCCAGAAGGTCTGCAAGCCAGGATTTGTACTATTGCTTTATTTGAACGAAATAAACTACCTTGCAGTGCCTTGTTAATATGGGATCCAAAATCTGAGACCTGCATGAAGTTAGAGGGGAGAAGGGGAAGAGTCCCAGCACAGCAGCCCTGCCAGAGAGCAGCAGTGCTTGATCCTTTTGGAGCTGCTCTTCCCAGCTCCACGCTCCCCTTCCCAGCCCTTTTGTGGCTGCAAGGCTGGAGTGCTCTGGCAGCTTGGTCTCTGTCCTGCTGCGTGTCCCTGCTGTGACCACAGGCAGGGACAGGCCATGGGCACTCCTGTGACACAGCCGGGCTCCAGCACAGCAGTTCCATTAGTAAAGGGCATCTCCTGAGGGCAGGGCAGGAAGGCTTTGCTCTCCTCCAGAGCTGCTGTCAGGAACGTGCTCCAGGAATGCCCTGGCAAAGCATTCCTCAGTGCCTGGGGCAGAGGGGGAGTGTGTAGAGGGGGGCACATAGCAGTGTCCTGGCACAGCCAGAGCTCCTGGCATGGGCCTGGGGAGCAGCAGAGCAGGGCATGGGCTGTGTGTCTTTGTTCTGGGGACAGCCTGGGAAGGTGTTCCAGGGCAATTGTCCCACAGCAGCCACCAAGTGTCCAGGCCTGCAGTGCATGTTTGAGGTGACCCCTCCCCAGGCAATTGTCCCACAGCAGCCACCACTGCCAGCACTGGCCTCTGCCCTCACCTGCAGGAGGTTGTTTGTCCCTGCATGGAGGGTCACCCTCCCCAGAATAGACCCCTGACTCATTTTAGGAAACAAACTACGCGTGCTTAATAGCCTTTTTTGTCAATTAGCATACGAAGCGAGGAATGGGAGGTGACAGGGGTATGAATATGTATTTGTATTTCGGGTATTCAACACTTTTGTAAATAAAAGGCTTTGTAATTGCCTGTGAATTTTGCAGTGAAAATTAGGGAAATATCCCGTGTGCTGCCCAGCCGTAATAAACATACACTTTAAACTGTTAGAGAGTTTTTGTCTGTCATAGTTGGGTATCGATACTAGATCTATACCCATATTTCTTTAATAAGTCAGGCAAGCGGTGGGAGCCAGGAGCGGCCGCCCGGGCTCAGAGCCGCTGCCTTGGGCCGGGAGCCCCCCGGGCAGAGCTCTGTGCTCGGAGCCGAGGCCCGGGCGGCCCGGGGAGTGCTCGGTGTCCCGTGGGCCCTCGGTGCAGGCGGCTCGGTGTGGCCGGGCTCCGAGGGGAGCGGCCCGGGCCGGCCGTGGCCATGCTGGGCCTGGTGGGGCTTGGGGGGCTGGGCTGGGCCAAGAAAAGGCTGAGGGAGAGCGGGGGAAGCGTTGGCACAGAGGCCCCGGCTCCCCGTGCCCCCCTGGCCACGCAGCCGGGCTCGGGGGCCGCCTCGCTCAGAGCCAGTCCCAGCTGTGGGGGTCCCCAGGGGGCCCTGGGGAGGGGGCGGCGGGGGCTGACGGAGCTCTGTGCCCGAGGCTGGGCGCGGCTGCCGAGGGACCACAGGATGCAGGGTGGGGCGGTCACTGCCCCAAAGTGGCTGCCAAGCCCCTGGTGTTCTGGAAAAAAAAGAGAGAGAGTCAGAGACTTGCTCTTTTTGTATGTTTCTTTATTATCAAGCTTGGCCTTGGGGGAGAGCTTGCTTGCTCTCTTGGCAATGCAGAGGAGGAGGTACACACAGCTTCGCTTCACAGCAAAACTGGGGACTCCCACCCCCCCTCACGGGCTTTTTCCCCTTGCCGGGGAGTCCGTTTCGCGTCGCTGATCAGGGGTCATCCAGCGATGGGGGACTCCTTCTCAGGTCACGGCGACTAAATAGAGCTGCTTTGGCGGACCCCCGTACCTTTTGCACTAGTCTAAAGTGCGATTTCAGTCCTGAATTTTACTTTGGTTCTCTGCTTTTTAGAGTCTCTTGTTCTTGAGTTGTTCCCAGAATTCTAGTGTTCTTTTTATTTGCATATTCAGACACCATCCGGCGAATGGGAGCAGAGATACAGGTAATAAGGTGAATTCTTAATTAACAAACAAGTAAATAAGGTGATAAATCAATATTAAAGCAGGAATAAGGCAAATTCTTTATACAGAACTAGCATTAACAATCTTTATGGAATTACTTAACAATTAAGTAACTAAAACATAGATTATTCGAATAGAACTTATTTATAACAACTCCCCCCTCTATTTCTTTGATCGAGCTTTAGCTCGCATCAATTTGTTACCTCTTCTTCTTGAAAATAAATTTTTCTACATTTTTGGAACTTTTCATGTATTTCTTTGGCATTTTCATGTTCAGGTCCTTGACTCTCTATCACCATCATTTTGGTTTGTTTTTGACTGGTTGCTTTAGGGATCTGGATACTGGCTTGGACTGTGGAGGTAATAGTTTGAATTAGATATGGGATTAGACAAGGTAAAAACATTAACCCGGTGATTGAGCAAATTATCATAAACCCAGCTTTCTTCCACCAATCCCCTTTGAATGACCAAAAACTATTCCACCAGTTGGTGTCCATTAAAGGAGTCCACTCTTGATTTCCCACATAGGCTAGCTTTCTGATTTCTTTTGAGATGTTTTTAATTACTGTGCTTTTAGCACCATTTCTAAACAACATTCAGATGAATTAAATTTACCACAGATTCCTCCTTCATCTGCTAAAAGGTAGTCTACAGCCAGACGTATTTGGTATATTACAGCTCTTGTTTGCGTTAGTTGCTTGCTGATATGGTCTAATGCGAGAGCTGTTCGGTTAGATACCATTTCTAGGACAGCTTGGAGCCTGATGATTCTATTTAACATGTAGATTGGAGTGCGATACCCCCTGGACCCGTCCTGTGCCCATGTAGCTGGTCCATAGGTTTTAATGATTTCTTCTGGAGTCCATATTTTTCCTTTCTATTTTTGGTCTCCACCAATTGTTAGAGTATCTCTTTTCTTTCGTTCGACTTTTCCCAGATTGTCATATACTGGGACTCCTAGGTGTGCTCCTAATCTCTTGGGTAATAGGAAGAAAGCTGGCTTTACGATCCCTATTGTACAGCTTCCTGACCAATCCCCAGGCAATTTTGTATAAGCAGTATCCCCACAGATCCAGAACAGGTGATTTGGAGCTTCCCAAGAATCTTCCCCAGTTTCAAAAGGCTGTTGCCAAAACCGAGACAGTTCTTTTATTCCCCAAAAAGGATTTATAGCTTTGTCAATACATTCATATAATTCATACCTCTCATTATAGATACATTTTTCTGTGTTCTCAGTTGACCAATATTTGTTAGGCCCTTTGGGAACCCATTTAGCACTTGAGTTTATCACTATTTTACATATTAATTTTCACTATTTTATCACCTTTTACACATTAATTTTCCTACACGGGTTTGATACCTGGTTCTTGTCCTCATGATACATTCTTCCCCAATGATTTTAGATTTGAGATCCCACCTCTCTCTTCCTCTTGTTCTTAGACTTTGTGTATTCTGTTCAGTTTGCTTCCATTTAGAATTTCTAGAGGGCTTAAACGAATTCCCTCCCAAGGCCATATTTCGGACATTTGTGTACCTCCACATATCCAGCACTTGGTTAAATTTAATTCTTGACTGATTCTTTCTACTAAATCAATGAACAGGTTTTTTTCCTGATGGGATATCTAGGCTTTTTTCAAATTTTGTTGTCAACACTTTTTCTTTGATTATATCTCTTAATCCTTTTTGATCTGCTTCAAAGCATAACCAAGTATCTCCTATAGGACATTCCCCAAATAGGTGCTGTGCATAACTAACTGTGTTTTTTGTGGTCTAATAAACTTTTCCATCCTCTTGGCAAGTATTCAACTGGGAGTGGTCAAAGCAGTTTGGGTTCACGTTCGTATGGACCCTGAATAAGGATCTGAGATCCTCTCCATCGTACACTGGAGGGTAGCAGTTAGTACAGGCTTTTGTTTCGTAGGTGTGCTTTATGAACATCATCAGTACGATCCCTCCCAAGAGTCCGGTATGGGCCATCCTTCCTGGATCTCTTGCTCCACCCGGCCTTGCCTCTTGGAGTGGTCTCCTCAAGAACCCACTTACATGCCTCCACTTCCCTTCCCTATTAATTTAGTTGCCTTTAGAGAATGTTCTGTAGGAGATTTACCTTTTTTTTCTTAAAGACCTTATAAGAAGAATTATACTTTTTAATATATATCTATTACTTAAACTTATTCAAATTGCTACTTACAAAACTTAAACAATCTTTAAAATGAACACAAAAAATCTTAGACTTTTCTAATATATCTATTACTTAAACTTATTTAAATTGCTACTTACAAAAACTGACTTAGATTTACATAAATTAAGTCTTATTGTGCCCCCCCCGCCCCCCCCCCCCCCCCCCCTTTTTTGAGTCCGTTGATTATGGGAGAAGCAACTGAAAAAAGGTTTTCACAGTCTCTGCTATCTCTTATTTCTTTTGAAAGGTTAATTTCAAGTCTCGGTTTCATCCAGTGAGGGTGCTGAACTCGGGTTCTCTCCAGGAGGGGGTACTGGCCCTTTAACTCTGGTGATGTGGGTCCATCCTTTTTCTTCAGTGCACACTGCTGTGTGAGTTGTTAACAGTACTTGGTAGGGACCTTCAAACTTCGGGGTCAGCGGGGTATTAGTCCACGTTTTGATCAATACCCAATCTCCAGGACTGATATTATGCACATTTGCATCCAAAGGGGAAGTTTGAGGAAGATAGCCTTTCTTTCTGAGATTTTCTAGGGTTTGTCCAATGGTTTTTAGATATTTTCTAGTGACTTCCTCTCCTTCCAGGTAGTCTTTGGAACTATAAGGAGATAACAAAAAGGGAAGCCCGAATAACATTTCATATGGTGACACTCCTATATCTGCTCGTGGCTGTGTTCTGTTTCGTAATAATGCTAGGGGTAAGCATTTAAGCCAATTTAGTTGAGTTTCTGCTATTAGTTTAGTTAGTACATTTTTAATGGTCTTGTTCATCCTTTCTACTCTGCCTGAGCTTTGGGGATGCCATGGGGTTTTTAACCTCCATTTTATCCCTAAGGCTTGTGTTACCTATTGTAGAATTTGTGCTGTGAAATGTGGCCCTCTATCTGAATCAATATTCTTTATCAGCCCATACCGAGGGAGGATGTCTTCCAATATGATTTTTGTTACTACTTCTGCTGTTTCCTTTTTTGTAGGGAATGCTTCTACCCAGTGGGTAAGGTGATCTATGATAACTAGCAAGTGTTTGTAACCTTGAACAGGGGGCATCTCAGTAAAATCAATTTGCACATTCTGGAAGGGCCTTAAGGCTAACTCCCTCCCTCCAGGCTCAGTCTTCCTCATATCTTTTTGATTTATTTTCTGACATATTATACATCCTTGAGTAACTGCTTTTGCTAATTTGTGTACTCCAATACATAGGTTTTCCCTTAGGAAATGGTCACATAACCCCTGGGTTCCCCAGTGGGTTAAATTATGTATTTCTGTAAGTATTTTTCGGGCTAGGGCTTTATTCAAGAATTTCTGTCCGTCAGCTGTTAACCACACTCCGTGTTCCCCTTGGTGTAATCCCAATTCTTTTATTGCTCTCTGCTCTTTTCACTAAACACCTGCTCTATCTCTTCTTTTTCTTTTCTTGGTATTTTCTCCAATTTGAGGATTTTTACTGGTTCTCCTGGTTCTAAAGCTGCCTCTCTGGCTGTTTTATCAGCTAACTGGTTTCCCCTTATCTCGGGCATATTTCCCTTTTGATGCCCTTTTATGTGGACTACTGCAATTTCTACTG
>NW_026690520.1:0-20177 GCF_015227805.2 Hirundo rustica | reverse complement strand
GCTGGGCGGTGCCCAGGGACCGGCCCCGCACGCCTTCAGAGCCACACAGTTCAGCAGCTTCGTGCGCCAGCTCTACCGCTACGGCTTCCGCAAGGTGCCGGGCCGGGCTGGCGCGGCTGCGCCGGGCGATGCCGGGGCCTGGGTCCACTACACCAACCCCTGGTTTCGCCGTGACCGCCCCGACCTCCTGCTCCGCATCAGGCGCCGGAGCGCGGCCAACACGCAGCGGCGGGCGGCGGGGCCGGAGGGGTGCAGGCGCCCGCCCTGCGGCTCCCAGCAGCTTCCCGGGCCGCGGCCACTGCCGGACGAGCGGCACGGGCGCGCTCGCTTCCAGCCGCTGCCCAGGGAGCGGCCGCCGCTCGCCCGGCGCCCGCCCTGCGGCTTCCACCTGCTGCACCGGGAGCGGCCGGGGCCGGCCCGGCGGGAGGGGCCGAGCCGCTTCCAAGAGCTCTACGGGGAGCGGCCGCTGCCCGCCGAGCGGGAGCTGCTCCGGGTCCCTCCCTGCCACTTCCAGGGCTTCCACGGAGAGCAGCTGCTGCCGCCCCGATGGGAGGGGCCCCGCAGCCGCATGCAGGAGCTCTACGGGGAGCAGCCGCCTCCGCTCGACCGGGAGCTGCTCTGGATGCAGCCCTGCAGCTTCCAGCAGCTCCACAGGGAGCAGCAGCCCCCAGCCTCCAACCCACCAGGTAGGAGAAGAGTTCTAGCCTTGCTTTTCCAAAAGGTCATGAAAAGCGACCGTTTGAAGTGTTTTCAAACAATGCTCTGTCGTTCTGAGACAGAAATTGTCAAGCCTACTAGGAAGGGGCACCTAGAAAGTCAAAAGATTCTCTGCCTGGTTTTCCTGTGTGCTTCCTGTGATCTGTGATCCAAGGCAGCAATAGAGCTCTGTGTCCCAAAGCCACATTCTGGAGCCTGACTCACGTGTTTGGGTTCTTGCAGCCGCAGCGGGCACTTCAGCCCCGCATGCTCCAGCTGGCAGTGCTGGCTGTGCAGCATCAACGGCCTCCAGCTCAGCGCAGAATGCACCTGCGCAAGAGGAATCACCAGCGCTGGATCTTGGCCTGGAAATTGAGAAGATGATCCGGGAGATCAGGAACTCCCTGCCTGTAAAGGCTCCCTCTGCTCAGGTAACCCCCTTGGATGGGAATGAAAGAGGCTGGGCTGAGAGCTACTGAACGTTGTTACGTAGCTGACAAGTGAAGGTTTCTTGAGTTTCATTCTTTTCATTCCTATTTAGTTATCTAATTATTCTTGGTCATGCAAGATTTCCCAAAGAAGAGGGAATGAAAAAGTCTTCCCCCACAGTGAGGATGAGGGGTGTGAGCCTGTGTTGGCCACATTTGGTTGTTCCTTTTCCTTGGGAAGAATTCCTGGTGCAGGGGCATTTGTGGTGATGCTTTGTAGGTTCTACCAGGCTTTGTTTGGTGGGAAAGAAGAGCAGAGTGTTTAGAGAATTGCCACTGAAGGCCAAGTGTCCTGTGCAGGGAGCGACACGCGAGAGGTGTCTCTGTTGCAGCAGCAGATGTGGGCTCTGCCTCTTTTGGGTTGTTAGGCCAAGGCAAAGCAAGGGCCGGGCTGCAGCTGCAGCTGCTGCTGCTGTGTGAGCCCTGCCGTGCGTGTGGGCGCTGCCAGAGCCCTGTGTGGGGATGGGCTGGAGCTGCAGCTCCCTTGTCCTTTTGTTGGACAGGTTCAGTCTTTGGATTAGGAATCTCGTTTCTCTTAACTCTTGCCTCTTCCCAGACTTGCCTGGAGAGTGAGTATTGGCACAGGCCTTTTTGCAGATTATTATCCGTGTTGGCCAAAGAATGTCTCTCTTTCTCGTGATCTGCAGACCCATTGCCTACAGTACATTTGTGATTGAGGAAGGGCAGACTCAGGGTAGGGAGTGGGATTTTCTGGATTCAGCAATGTCCTGTTCTCAAGTGGAATGTCTTTTGTCAACTCACACATAGCAGTTTTCAAAAGCATTTTATTCCATAATAAAAGGAAACCTTGCAGGCTCTGAACCATCTTTAGAATCTTTAGATTCTGATGGAAGGGCTGTTGCAGAAGGGATGAATATTCTGCAGGTGGTCATAATGAGAATATCTTTCTGTCCAAAGGTAATTGGCAGTTGCCTAATCTTGGGAATTTATTTCCTCAGTGGAATAAAAACACTGCTTGGTTGTCTGACTTTTCATGTCTTTCGGGTTGGTTTTCTTTTTGACCCTCCAAATTTACCCAGTTTTTGGCACTGTAAAATTTGTTCCTGGAAATACCCATGGTCCATAACAGTTTGCCTGGGTCATACCTATGGGGCAGCAGTGGAGGGCTCCAAAAAGCAGCACCTTGTGATGGACTGTGTGAGCAGCTGGGTGGGTGGGGGTGGTGAGACTCCCAGCCAGAAATGTGTGCTTTGCCTTTGGGTTTGCAGCACACGGCCCTGGGCAGGGCTGGCAGCGAGCTCTGCCCTTGCTGACAGCCACGTTGGCAACAAGGAGAGCCCCTGGCTTTCTGCTGGCTGATTTCTTCCAGCTCGTGGGATAAGGCAGGGTCAGAGCGTGAGGCCACGTCCCCTCACTTGGTGTCTTCTGCTTTTCTGCATTCATGTTTTGCCTCAAATGTCATTTTGTAAAGCTTCAGTTTCACCTTGGCCACCCAAATCCTGAGTTTAAAACACTTGTTCTGGGAACCGTGTGTGCAGTGTTCCCCTCGTGCTACACAGCCTTTGGGAGTGGAGAAGAACAGTGACTGTATCCCTGATGTGATTCCAAGGAAATCCTGAGTGATCTTTGGGTTCCTTTCTTTCTGTTTCTCTTTCAAGGGGAATATTAATGTTGCCCCTGAGTCTCCAGGAGAGGACCCCATGAACAGGGCTGAAGCAGAGGAAGTTTCATCTGGCACCGAGAGCTGCGGGAACAGTTCCCCAGAGCCCGAGGAGCCTGGTAAGGAGAGAGCCCACGTTGGTTTGGAGAGGTGTGAGACGGCTGCTCTGAGCCTGCCTGGGACAGGAAGGGAGATCAGAAGAGCTGAGTTCTTGTCTGCAGGGCTGCTGCTTCCTGGTGCCTTTAGTTCCAATCCTGCAGTGGCACAAGCTCCCCGAGCCCTGCCCTCCACGCTTCTCCAGAGGCTCTGACACTGAGTCCTCTGCTGTGGCAAGAGAGCCGGGACTAAACCTGACCTTGTGGGAGTTGTGTCACCAACCTGTGTGTCCCAGTTTGGTCTGTAACTCATCTCACAGCACCCTTCAGCTGCAGCCATTTCAGCGAGGACTGAGGGCTCTCTGTCAGCACAGAGAAAGAACAAGGCTGGGCTTCTTTGGGGGAGCTGGGATTGTTCTGTGTTTCAAGCTCTCATGGGTGCCATTTGCACTGCGAGTGCTGAGACTTTATCGAGGTACTTTCATGCTTTACAGAGTTTTGGAAACTTGGAAGGATCCCTGCTCTCTAAAGAGCAGGCTTCAAATTCCCCAGGGAGAGTCTGCCTTTGAGGCCATCTTTTACAGTCTGTGATGGAAGGACAATTGCTGCCCAAGGGAAACGTGCACAAGGGCCAGTATTGACTCAGGGTTCTCTTTTCTTCCCAGATCCCATGTTATTGATGTCTCCTGGAGGGGTGCCCTGCATGGCAGGAAGAGACAGAGGGAAAACCTGTGACAACCAGGCAGGTAGAATCCCTCTGTCTATAGTGATATATTTAGAATTATATAGTTATATTTATCTATCTATATAATTGTTATTTTTAGAGATATTGTATATTTATAGATCTGAAGTTGTGTTTATATGCCTATATAGATATATACCTGTAGAGGTAAAGTAATATAGATATAGATATATTTAGATTTTTATAGTTATAATAATATATGCATGATTTATAGATATACATAGTTACATTTATCCATGTAGATAGTTACATTTATGCATATATATAGTAATTTTTATAAATGTACATAGTTATGTACATGTACATATAGCTACATGGGTGTTTAGTTCCATAGATTAGTATCTGTGTAGGTACAGACTAGTTTTTAACCCCTTTCCCTGTCTCCCTTTGTGCTTTTCCCCCTGTGCCCACGCTGTCCCCTGTCCCTGTGCTGGGTCCGAGCTGTTGGCCGGGCCGGGCGGAGCAGCAGCTGCAGCCCCGGGTGTCCCTGGAGCGCTGGGAGCTGCCGCTGGCCCCAGGCGCTGTCCCCTGAGGAGCTGCTGAAGGACGGTGAGACTGAGGGGGCTGAGGGGGCTGAGGGGATGGAGGGGGCCAGCAGGGAGCACAGAGGGCTCCGGGACTGCAGCTCTGCCAGGCCTTGGAACCAATTCCAGAGCCTCCAACTTTGCCACAGCTGCCCTGAGGACCTTGAGGACAGGCGGAGACCGACAGGAGCCAGCAGGGAGCAGCTGAAGGCCGCCAGCTCCAGCAGTGAACAGGGAGCTGCTGCTGCCAGCCCAGAGCCCGGGTGAGGCCACAGGGCCGGAGAGGCAGGGTGGGGGTGAGGATGGTGTGGGCTTTGGCCGTGGGCTTTGGCCAAACATTTTCTTTCTAAGCCTCCTGGGAAAGCACTGAGATTTTCCCTGACTGAAGTGCAGGTGCTGCCAAAGGAAACATCCCGATCCTGACTCAGTGTTCCCTTTGCTTCCCAGATGTCCCATCTGCTGTCCCTGTCCAGGAGAGCTGCTCTGCATGGGAGGAAGCAAGGACAGAATGAAAAGCTTTGAAGATGGGGCGGCTGGAAACCCTCAGCTTAGAGTTGTGTTTCAAGATACATGGAATTATGAGATTTATAGCAGTATATTTGTATTGATGCAGTGGATGGGGTTTTAGATTGGTACAGTTACCCATTCACAGAGAGTTTGTTTTATTGTTTCTATTTATATATAAATATTGTATGTAATACATAATATTTAATCTATATTTACTTCTGTATACTGAGGTGGTAATATATGTATATCTTACTATTTAAACATGTATGGAGATGTAAACTCGTAAAATTGTATAGATTCACTTCTTGGTAGAGGGCTATTAAATAGAGATACGGATATTTTTGTATTCCTAGATAAGATTTAAGCCTGTAGTAATATGTAATAAATTAAGTTGTTAAATACCTAAGTGATCTTTATGTATAATGAGTTGTTGTAGAGGTTAGCAATAAATTAAGTTTTTGTTAACTAAAGTTGGTATTTGTATATTTTTATATAGGAGTGTTGTAAAAACCTAATAAATTCCTTTTTTTAACTTAAATTGAGATCAGCATAGTTCTATATTGTCAACATGGGTGTAGCAATTTGTAATAAATGATGTTTCATGTGAAATCAGTTCTTGTGTATTTGTCAATCAGCAGTGCATCTGTAGCAATCTGGAAGAAATTACAATTGTCAACTGCGACGGGTGTTTTGTGATTTGTGCTATCCAGAGCAATGAGCAAATGTAAATGCTGGAAGGTTTTGGCCATGGAATTCTCCATCCATGCCCAGCACATGCCCCACCTGCACTCAGGCTGGGCAAGGCAAGCGCAGATTTGGGATGGCAGCAGAGCCACACCTTGGCCAAGAACTCGCTGCAAAGCCAGCTGAGAAAAGTCTGGGACTCCACGGAGCTTAGAACTCCAACCAGAGCCACCCAGGGAGGACAAATCCAGCCCCCATGCCACAGGCAGCTCTTTGGGAAGGGCTCCAAGGGTCCCTCTGAAGGTCATCCTGGAGCCCAGAAGCCAACAGGGATCCTGAGCCAGCTCCGCTGCCTTTGGCAGCACTTTGGCAAAGGAGCTGCAGCAAGGGGGAGGCAGCAGTGACTGTGACTGCTGCAGCAAGGGGATGAAGGAAGGGCCAGGGACACTGGTGCTGAGATGCTCCAGAATCCAGAGGGATGGTGGAGAACTGGGAAGCAGCAAGTTCTCAGAGCCACTACAATGCTGGAAGCCCTTGGTGTGCAGTTCCCTGCAGGAACTGGCAGGGGAGTTGCTGCCAGGATCAGCAGGAGCAGAAGGCAGCAGGATCTGCTCCTTTTCCTGCCTCTGTGTCCAGGTCAGGCTGGGATGGCCCCTGCTCCCACAGAGCCCCTGCCCATGGAGGCTGCAGGGTAAAAGCAATCCCAGTGCAAAGAGAGGCTTTGCAGTTGGAGCCCACTGCCCTTGTGTTTGGGGCTTGAGTGGCTCTCATGGCAAAGCACAGCAGGGAACCAGGGCTTTGGGAGGCAGAGCCTTCAGAGGGAAAGAGAGATCAGGCACTCACATGCCTGAAACTCCTGCAGCTCTCTGCTTTTGTAGAATGAGCAAGAAGCAAGCTGGGGAGAGGCACATGCAGTCCTTTGAAAAAACATGCTGCCTAACAAGTGCTGTGGGAGAAGAAAAATAGGGAGCAACCTTGCCTTGTTTTCATAGCCTGTGACTTCTGCAGAGGAGACAATGGGATGTCCAGGAGGGCAGGGGAGGAATAACTGTGATAACCCCGTCTGCCTTGCTGTGTACTGATACACTTTGCAGCAGTGAATATTACAGGTAATGCCAGATTCTTATTTAGCACCGTGACACACTGCTGCTTCATTGCAAAACTGCCTCAGTGGGGAGAAAATCAGCTTAATTTATTGTCAGTTTAAGTAGATGTGGTGAGAAACATTGACACTGATTAAAAGAGGTTTTCTAACCATCTGACACAGAGAAAATAAAGCAAGGGTGCCTGGCATTGGGCCAAGAGCACACTATATTAACAGAGAACTGTTCCTTAAAAGCACCAGTCTGTTACATATTAGTTTCAATTCCCCCAGCAGATCAATCTTCTCTCTCTGGTCCCAGTGGGTCTTCTAAATTCCTCCTTTAGGGCTCTGGTCACTGTGATGCTCACCTGGTACTGATTACCTACTCGTTCTTTGGGCCCCAAAACCAGGAAACACGATACAGAAGTTTAGAAGATGGCCAAAAGAACAAAAGAGCATGCGCAAGGAGACGAGGTGAAAAGTTCAACTGAGAGGATGACTATGTACTTCATCCCCAAAGACCCCCGACGACCACCAGAGTGATCAATAAGGAGCAGAGCGCAGCCGCAGATAGGCGTGGAACTAATTTTAATACGAAGCGGGGACAGGCGGGGTTAGAAAATGAATATGTATTAGGTGTATCATATAACCCGAGTTTGTAGAGATAAAAAGGGAGAAACAAAGCTCCCAGGGGTGCATGTCTTTGAGGAGTTATCCCCATGCACCTCAGCGCTGAATAAATTCATACCTACTCTCAGAACCACTCTGTGAGTTACAGAGTCTTCTCTCCGCACATCAGGGCAGGAGCCTGGGAGTCAAACGCTTGGAAAAAGAGAGCTGGCAAAGGCAGCCCAAGGTGCAGGCAGGCATTGGGCTGGAGGCAAGAGGGAGCTTGTACTGCCAGCACGGGAAGGGACTCCAGGCACAGGAGCTGGCCGGCGGCAGGAGCAGCTCCTGCTGGCACTGCCAGGGAAGGACTGGCAGCACGCAGGAGCAGCGGGCACATTGCTGATGGACAGCTGTCAAGTTTGAGCGGGCCAACCGAGGGACAAGAGAGGCTGCTGCTTGTTGGAAAAGTACTTTATGGCATGGCCAGATCAGTCTCAGGAAGGTCAGAGTGTTACAGTCTGTGCCATTATGCAAAATGCCTTCCTGCACAGGGTCCCCATGTCCCAAGCAGAAGCAGCAGCAGCACTCCCTGATACAATGCATTTTATTCATTGTGAAAAGTGCATATTATATGGCTCTACGCAAGATATTTACTATATGGATTATGTTGTATTGATTGTTAATGTTGTATTAATATTTTGATAGTATGGTAAATGTAGTTTTGTAGTTAAAATGTAGTTTTTATGTACAAACCACAGGAAAATGTAAATCTTTCAGAGAAAAAAGAATTTACTATCTCCTTTTCAGAAGAGACCAACTCCCTCCTGCCTTGCTCAGCTCTGTGGACGCCATAGAGATTAAAGGAAAAAAGTGATACTAACCAGAGACAATTCTTTGTTTGAATGGAATTTATGCATCATGTATGAAACGTATGAATATTCAACAGGCTATTGCTTTTAAGAGATAATCCTTTGTTAACAGTGATCCTTCTCCAGAGCTTTTTTGCTCGGGGAGGCACCCAGACGTCTGTAACTTTGTTTTTATTGTCTCGTATTGTCCTAACTCTAATTGTTCCATTTTTTTACTCTAATTCTATTTTTATAACCATCTTATTTACTATTAAACTTTCAAAATTTTAAATACAAGTGATTGGCGTTTTTCACAGAGGGAGGAAATTCCCAGAATTCCCGCTGGGATTTGGTGGGGTTTTTTTGGTACCTTCCAAGGGGGAAACTGAGGCACAGAGTGGTTTTTATTAAAGAATTCCCCAAAATTCCTGGAATTCTGAGGGGGCTAGGGGTCTCTACTGCAATTTTGGAGGGAAACTGAGGCACAGGGAGGATTTCCCGGTGAGAAAATTCCCCAAATTCCTGGGATTTCTGAGGGAGCCACCCTGATTCCTGGGAAGGAAACTGAGGCACAGAGAGGACGGCCCCAGACCAAAAATTTCCCCCCCCCAAATTCCCTGAAATATCCCAAAAAACCTCCCCCAAAAATTCCCAAAAAATCACTGAAAAATCCCCCCAAAAAACACCAAAAAATGCCCCCCCAAACCCCACAAAAATATCTTAAAAAAAACCACCAAAAAAATCCCCCCAAAACACCCAGAAAAATCCTCAAAAATTGCAAAAAAAAAAAATCTCCAAAAACCACTAAAATGTTCCAAAAACAAATCCCAAAAAATCTCCACAAAATATCCCCCCAAACCACTAAAAATTGCTGAGAAATTCCCAGAAAAGTCCCCCAAAGATCAAAAAAAAATTCCCAAAAAATCACCTAAAAAACCTCCAAAAAATCCCCAAAACCTCTCCAAAACTCCCCAGCATTCCCCATGGATTTTCCCCACATCCCCCTATGGAATTCCATGCAGATTTTCCCCACAGCCCCCCAGAATTCCCCATGGATTTTCCCCCACATTCTCCCAGAATTCCCTGTGGATTTTCCTGCTCCCTGCACCCTCACCGCAGCATCCAGTTCCAATTCCCACCCCCATTATTCCCATCCCCATTCCCATTCCCATCCCCATTCCCATCCCCATTATTCCCATTCCCATTCTCCCCATTATTCCCATTCCCATTGTGAAAAATGCCAATCACTTGTTTTTAAAATTTTGAAAGTTTAATAGTTAATAAGATGGTTATAAAAATAGAATTAGAGTAAAAAATGGAAAAATTAGAGTTAGGACAATACGAGACAATAAAAACAAAGTTACAGACGTCTGGGTGCCTCCCCGAGCAAAAAAGCTCTGGAGAAGGATCACTGTTAACAAAGGATTATCTCTTAAAAGCAATCGCCTGTTGAATATTCATACATTTCATACATGATGCATAAATTCCATTCAAACAAAGAATTGTCTCTGGTTAGTATCACTTTTTTTTTTCTTCTTTTAATCTCTATGGCATCCACAGGGCTGAGCGAGGCAGGAGGAGTTGGTCTCTTCTGAAAAGGAGATAGTAAATTCTTTTTTCTCTGAAAGATTTACGTTTTCCTGTGGTTTGTACATAAAAACTACATTTTAACTACAAAACTACATTTACCATACTATCAAAATATTAATACAACATTAACAATCAATACAACATAATACATACAGTAAATACCTTGCGCAGAGCCATATAATATGCACTTTTCACACCATTATCCCCATTATCCCCATTCTCCCCATTCTCCCCCCATCCCCATCCCCACCCTGCAGGTGCCGCAGCGTGTCGGTGCAGCGCAGCTCCGGCAGCGCCATCCTCTCGCCCATCTCCCTCTCCCGCCCCTCCAACCCCTCCCGCGGGGCGAATCCCGGGATTCCCGCTCCTCCCGGCGCCTGGAGCGGCCGCGGCCTCGGCTCCGGGATCATCTCCGCCGGCCCCGGGCCCCTCCCTCCCAACAGCGCCACGCCCAGCGCTGCCGGCGCCGCCGGATCTCGGCCGCCTCCCGGCGCGGCCGCTCCTCTCCCTCCTGGCGCGCCCGGTGCCGGAAGCTGCAGCTGAAACGGGAGCAGAGCGCCCAATCCAAGGATTTCCGAGCGCTGGCCGCCGCTCCCGCTGCGGCTCCGGAGGAGGAGGAAGCCGGGAGCAGGCGTCGTGCGGGAAGATGCCGAGGGCGCGGCGCGGCCGGCACAGGCGGCACTGCGGCGGCACCGGGACGCGTCGAAGCCGGCGGCCGGCGGCACCGGCGGGAGACGCGCTCCGGGAGCCGCGGGATTCCCGGGATTCCCCGCGGAGCCGCCGGCCGCGGCGGGCCCGAGTCGAAGCGCCGGGGGCGGCGGGCGCAGCGGTTCCCGCGGAGGCCGCGGCGGAAGCGGCGCCGGGGGACGCCAGGAAGGCGCCGAGGGCTGGGCGCGGCGGAAGGCCGGAGCCGCG
This sequence comes from Hirundo rustica, assembly GCF_015227805.2. NCBI lineage: Eukaryota > Metazoa > Chordata > Aves > Passeriformes > Hirundinidae > Hirundo > Hirundo rustica. The sequence continues at coordinate 9,774 of NW_026690520.1, read as the reverse complement.
GCGCGGGAGCGGGAGAAGGAGGAAGGGCCCGAGGCGCCGGGGGCGCGCCAGGGAGAAGGAGAAGGAGGCGTTGGGCAGCGCACGCTGCACCTGGGGGACACAGATGGGGAAATGGGCTTCGGGCGGGTTATTCTGGGGGTTTTTTGGGGTGTTTTTGGGGAATTTTTTAGATTTCTTTTGGAGGTTTTTTGGATTTTCTTCAGATTTTTTTTTCTGGGTTTGTTTCAGATTTTTTTGTGATTTTTAAAATGATTTTTTCAGATTTTCTTCGGATTTTGGGGGGGGGGGTGGAGTTTGGATTTTTCTTTTATTTCCGGATTTTTTTCAAAAATTTTCAAAGATTTTTTTTTAAAAAATTTTTTATTATTATTTTTTTCAGATTTTTTTCAGATTTTTTTCAGATTTTTTTCAGATTTTTTCAGATTTTTTCCTCCTTTTTTCAGATTTTTTTTTTTCAAATTTTTTTCAGATTTTTTTGCATTTTTTTCTGATTTTTTTCGGATTTTTTTCAGATTTTTTTTTTTAATTCTTTTGGATCTTTTTCTCATTTGGGGGGTTTTTAACAGAGGAACGACAGGCCCAAGGTGCCGGGGTCACGCACGATGGAGAAGGAGTCGTTGGGCATCACGCACTGCACTTGGAGGAGACAGGGAAAAACAGGGTTTGGAGATTGGGGTTTTTGGGGGAGAGTTTTTGGATTTTTTTTCAGAGTTTTTCCAGATTTTTGGGGGGTTCTTTTGGAATTTTTTCAGATTTTTCCTGGTTTTTTTTTTTTTTTTTTACTTTTTGGGGATTTTTCTCGGGGTTCTTTTTTGGGATTTTTTCGGTTTCTTTTAGGATTTTTTGGGGTTTTTCAGGTTTTTTTTCAGATTTTTTCTCTGATTTTTTTCAGATTATTTTGTTTGTTTGTTTGTTTTTCCCAGGGTTTTTTTAGGGTTTTTTTCAGATTTTTGGGGGATTTTTTTCTGATTTTTTCGGAATTTTTTTCAGAATTTTTTTTAGATTTTTTTCCTGGTTTTTTTTTAATTTTTTTCAGGCTTTTTTTCTGATTTTTTTTCTGATTACTTCCCCCCCCCCTCCCCCCACCGATTTTTTAATGTAATATTCTTGGAAATTTTTTAGTTTCTTTTCCTTTTTTTCCCCCATTTTTTTCTGGATTTTTCTTATTTTAAAATTTACTCTAAAATTCTAAAATGCCCAAAAAGTTTAAAAAAAAAAAAATTAAAAAATAAAAAAAAATTCCAAAAAAATCCCCCCAAAATTGCAAAAAAATTCGAAAAAAAACCCCAAACCCCATTTTTCCCCCCAAATCCCCATTTTTCCCCCCAGAATTCCCATTTTTTCCCCAGAATTCCCATTTTTTTCCCCCAGAATTCCCATTTTTCCCCACCTCAGCCAGCTGGAAGCACATGTGGTGGCAGAGCAGATCCAATGACTCCAACCCCCCAGAATTCCTGGGGTTTTTTCCCAGAATTCCCATTTTTTCCCCAGAATTCCCATTTTCCACCCAAAATTCCCATTTTTCCACCCAAAACTCATTTTTTTCCCAGAACTCCTGTTTTTTTCCCAAAACTCCCTTTTTTTCCCCAGAATTCCCATTTTTCTTCCCAATTATCCCATTTTTCCCTACCTCGGACAGCTGGAAGTGCACGGGGTGGCAGAGCAGATGCAATGACTCCAAACCCCCAGAAGTCCCGTTTTTTCCCCCAAATTCCCGTTTTTCCCCCAGAATTCCCGTTTTTCCCCACCTCAGCCAGCTGGAAGCGCCGGTGGTGCAGAGCAGATGGAATTTCTCCCCCCGGGCCGGAATCCGCGGACGCTCTGGGCCCGGAACGGCTCCGGGGATCCGAACTGCTCCCGGCGGGGGAGGCGAAGCGCGGCCGTGGCGATTCCCCGGATCGCGACAGGACGTTCACCGCGCTGCCGCCGCCCGCCTCGTGCGTCTGCAGGAAAACCACGCGCGTGCGCGGCCGGCGCGGCGCCGACGGCCCGGCGATATCGCGACACGGGCACCGGAGAGCCGGCGGGATGGCGGGGTTTGGGGGCGAAATCCCGGGATTTGGGCGTGGAATTCCAGGATTTGGGCACGAAATTCCAGGATTTGTACTCGAAATCTTGGTTATTTCCTATCCTGATCTCAATATCTTGGATTTATATCGTGATATTGGCTCCCAAACCCCATTGGAATCGTGATAGCTGTACCCAAAATCCCAGGATTTGGGCACAAAATCCCGGGATTTGTACTCAAAATGTTGGTATTTCCCGTCCTGATCTCGATATCTTACATTTATATCGTGATTGGAATCGTGATAGTTGTACCCCAAATCCCGGGATTTGTATCCAAAATCCGGAGATTCCTCCTCTACATCCTGGTATTTCCTGTTCTGATCTCGATATCTTACGTTTATATCGAGATATTGGCTCCCAAACCCCATTGGAATCGTGGTACTTGCACCAAAATCCCAGGATTTGTCCCCAAAATCCTGAGATTTCCTGTCCTAATCTTGGTATCTTACATTGTAACGCAATATTGGCTCCCAAACCCCATTGGAATCATGACAGTCATACCCCAAATCCCAGGATTTATATCCAAAATCCGTGGATTTGTATCCAAAATCCGGAAATTTGTATCCAAAATCCCAGGATTTGTATCCAAAATCCGGAAATTTGTATCCAAAATCCCAGGATTTGTACCCAAATAACAAAATTTTCCATGGAGTTTTGGGAATTTTCCATGGAATTTTGAGATTTTCCCTGAAATTCTGGGATTTTCCCTGAATTTTCAGATTTTTTCCCAAAATTTTGAGACTTTCCTGAAATTTTGGGGATTTTCCCTGGAATTTTGAGATTTTCCTGGAATTTTGGGGATTTTCCCAGGAATGTGGGGGTTTTTCCCTGGAATTGCAGAACCCCTCCTTCTGGAATTTGGGGATTTTTCCCTGGAATTTTCGGAGCTTTCCTCGGAGTTTTGGGATTTCCCCTGGAACTGTGGAACCTCTCCCTCTGGAATTCCGAGATTGTCTCTGAAATTTGAAGATTTTTCCTGGAATTTTTCAGGGTTTCCCCAGGAATAGGGGAACCCCTCACTCAGGAATTTCGGGAGGTTTTCCATGAATTTTCAAGATTTTCCCAGGAATTTTTCAGTGTTTTCCCAGGATTTTTCAGGGTTTTCCCCCTGGAATTTTTTGAATTTTCCCAGGAATTTGGGGATTTTGCTGGGATTTTGTTTTTTTTTTCCCGTAGTTTTCCTGGGAATTTGGGGATTTTCCCAGGAATTCTCGGGGTTTTCCCAGGAATTCCAGTGTTTTTCCAGTGTTTCCCCAGTGCTCTCCCAGTGTTTTCCCGGTGTTTCCCTGGTCTATCCCAGTGTTTTCCCAGCTGTTTCCCAGTGTTTTCCCAGTGTTTCCTGTTGCTCTCCCTGTGTTTCCCCGGTGTTTTCCCAGTGTTCTCCCTGTGTTGCCTGGTGTTTTTCTGGTCTATCCCATTGTTTCCCAGGCTCTCCCTGTGTTTCCCGGTGTTTCCTGGTCTATCCCAGTGTTTCCCCACTGTTCTCCCTGTGTTTCCCCATTGTTTTCCCTGTGCTCTCCCGGTGTTTCCCAGTGTTTTTCCTGTTGTTTTCCCGGGAATTCTCTCTCCCCTGTGGCAGAAGGGTGCCCCCAGCACCCCCAGGTCGATTCCGAGCGCCAGCGCCGCTCCCAGCAGGGACGGACGGAGACAGCGCGGGAACAGGCGCGTCCCGGGACACGGACACACGGACACGGGGGCACACGGACACGGGGGCACACGGACACGGGGGCACATGGGCACATGGACACGGGGACACACGGACACAGGGACACGGGGACATGGGGACACACGGACATGGGGACACACGGACACACGCACACGGGGGTGCACGGACACATGGGCACACGGACACATGGGCACACGGACACACAGACACGGGGACATACGGACACACGGACACATGGGCACACGGATATGGGGACACACGGACACGGGGACACACGGACACGGGGACACACGGACACATGCACATGGGGGCGCACGGACACATGGGCACACGGACACATGGGCACACGGACCCACGGACACACAGACACGGGGACATATGGACACGGGGACATGGGGACACACAGACACGGGGACACGCGGACACACAGACACGGGGACACGCGGGACGGATGGAGACAGCGCGGGAATGTGCGCATCCTGGGACACGGACACACGGACACAGGGACACACAGACATGCGGGCACACGGACACGCAGGCACACGGGCACACGGACATGCGGGCGCGGGACGGACATGGGGATACAGGGGGATGGACACACAGACAGGGATACACGGACACACAGACATGGGGATGGGCATGGGGATACACGGGATGGACGCACGGACACGAGGATACACGGACACAGGGATATGGGGATACACAGGGATGGACACACGGATACACAGACAGGGACACGGGGACACAGACATGGGACGGATATGGGGATGGACACACGGATACACAGACAGGGACATGGGGACAGAGACACGGGATGGACACAGGGACACAGGGACACGGACACGGGATGGACACATGGATACGGGGATGGACAGGGGGACAGGGAGGGGACAGACAGGGACGGACAGACAGATGGACAGAAGGACAGACAGAGGGATAGGAGAGGACAGACTGACAGAGGGACAGGAGGGGTCAGACAGAGGGACAGGAGAGTATAGACAGATGGACAGAGGGACAGACGGACAGACAGACAGAGGGACAGACAGAGGGACAGCGGCCTGGGGACACGCAGGGGTCACCGCAGAAAGAAGGGGACGAATCCCGGTGTCACCAAACGCCGGCCTGGAAACGGAGTGACAGCACCAAATTCCCAGTGCTGGATCCCAAAAATCCCAGTGCTGGATCCCAAAAATCCCTGTCCTGTATCCCCAAATCCCAGTGCCTGTGTCCCCAATTCCCAGCTTTGTCCCCCAATTCCCGATTTCCCTCCCCGAATTCCCGGTTTTTGCCCCCCCCATTCCCTCTTTCGCAATTCCCTCTTTCCCTCCCCTAATGCCCTCTTTCCCTCCCCAATTCCCTCTTCCCCAATTCCCCGTTTTCCCTCCCCAATTCCCAATTTTTCCCCCATTCCCAATCCCCTTTCTCACCGTGGCCTCACTCAGCTCCAGCACATCCCGCGATCGGCTCTGGCTGGGGATTCCTGGCGATCCCAAAAAACTCGCTGGAATTCCCAAAAACCTCCCCAGAATTCCCAAAGGTTCTCCCGAAGTTCCCGATCCTTCTCTTCCCTGCCCCACAAAACTTTTTCCCTTTTGTCTCCGGCTCCGCCCCGGGGGGCGGAGTTTGGGATTTGGGATCGGGAATTTGGGATTTGGGATCGGGAATGCGATTGGCACCGGGATTTTTTGGGATCGGGAACGGGGCGGGGAATGGGATCGGGAATGGGGTCAGGAATTTGGGTGGGGGAAAGGGGCCAGGAATGGGATTTGGGATCGGGAATGGGATCCAGACCCCCCCAGATCCCTCCAAATCCCAAATTCCCCCTCAGAATTCCCAGATTTTGGGGGTTTTTAGGAACCCCCATTCTATAGGAGAACCCGAATCTACGGGGATTCCCCCGACCCCCTACAGCCCCCCCCCCCAAACTCCCAGACCCCTCCCGGCCCTTCTAAACCCCTCCAGGCCCCTCCAAGTCCCAAATTCCTTCTCAGAATTCCCAGATTTGGGGTTTTTTAGGGATCCCCTCCTTCCCCGGAGCGGCCCTGCCGCGGTTTTGGCGCCAAGAGTCACGTGACCGGTGAAACCACGCCCAGCCCAATCCACCCCGCCCATCTGGGTCACGTGACGCTGCGTGGCCACGCCCCCTCTGGGGCGCGGGCGCGTGCTGGCCGCCATTTTCTTTTGGCGCGAAGCAAATCGTGCGTGAGGTGTCGGGGTTCGCGTGGGGTTTTTTGGGGGGAAGTTTTTGAGGATTTTCGGGATTTTCAGCCCCGCCAGTGTGAGGGAGGGGTGCATGGGGGTTTGGTAGGTTCCTTGAGGAGGGGTTTGGGGAGCTGAGAGGTTCCGAGCCCCTCCCTCAGTGGGAGCAGGGGGGCGTTACAAGGGGGAGCTTCACTCCCCTCATTCCGGGGGGTTGGGTTTGTGAGGGAGGGACTTCACCTCCAGCCCTCAAATTAAAGTTTGTGAGGGTTTGAGAGGCTTAAAAAGGTCCCGACCTCTCCTCTCTGGGGGCTTTGTGAGGGAACAGCTTCACTCCCCTCGTTCTGGGGGGGTTTTGTGAGGGAGGGACTTTGTCAGGGGCTTTCCCCGACATTCAGGTGGTTTTAGAGTCTTGGCACTCTGCAAAGCTCTGTGCTAAACGCAGAAAAAGACGGAGTCTTCAAGGTTGCATGCTTTGTGTTCATTAGTTCTTATCTTACAATTTTCTTAGTGTCTAAAAGATGTTTGCTGCGGCTTGGACATTTGGCGACTCCCCCCCGCCCCAGGGCTGTCTTTATCTTTTATACTAATTGCTACGTATTCTTTATTTATTATTTCTCACTAATGTCTATCACTAATACTAAAAAGGTCATCTTTACTCTGACCTAATCCTCACAAACTACTTTTGCCAACGTCACGGCAGAAATGGAGTGAGAGAAAAACAAAGAAGAAGAAGGAGACAACGCCCTAAATTCTCTATCTTGTCCCCATTCACTTTAATGCTATAAATCCAAACTCACTGTTTTTTCACCCTGTGATATACTAAACTACAATCTTTCACATTCTTGCAGCCTGCAATGCTTCCTGCAGTGCAAGAAGCCTCTCCCATAGGCTAAAATCAAAGCCAGTGTCTCTCTGAGCTCTAGGCTGAGGTCCCAGACCCCCCAGCCCAGGTCTCTGACCCTCCAAAGCAACCAAAAGAATGCCCTGGACTCCAACAGGACTTCACCTCCAGCCCTCAAAATAAAGTTTGTGAGGGTTTGAGAGACTCAAAAAACCCCCGAGCTCCCTTTTAGTGGGATCCAGGTGGGATTTGTGAGGGAGGAGCTTCACTCTCCTCATTCTGGGGGGGTTTTGTGAGGGAAGGGTTTCATCCTCACCTCTCAAATTAAAGTTTGTGAGGGTTTGAGAGGCCCCTCAGTGTTATCCGGGAAGGTTGGGGGGTTTTTTAAGGGAATTTTTTCTGGATTTTTCACCCGAAAACTTTGAGGGAGGTGCTTCATTCACACTCCTCCCCCCCGCCCCCCAATTGTGACCTGAGGGTTTTGCAGGATCCCACACCTCATTTTTCAGTTTTTAGGGAATTTTGGGATCCTTTCCTTTTTCCCTGAGGGAATTTTTGGGATACCACCCCTCATTTTCCAGTTTTGAAGGCATTTTGAGGATCCCACCCCTCATTTTTCAGTTTTGAGGGAATTTTCCAGATCCCACCCCTCATTTTTCAGTTTTGAGGGAATTTTCCAGATCCCACCCCTCATTTTTCAGTTTTGAGGGAATTTTCCAGATCCCACCCCTCATTTTTCCCTTTTTGAGGGAATTTTGTGATCCTTCCCTTTTTCCCAAGTTAATTTTGTGTCTCCAACTCCCCAATTTTCTCCTCTTTGGGGGCTCCCACCCTTGAGAGACCGCTCCAAAATTCCCATTTTTCCTGCTTTTCCCAGCCCCGTCCATGGCTCTCCATCCCTCGGGATCTTCCTCCGGATTGGGGCCTTGGAGCAGCTCCTCGTGAGTTTGTTTGGAACATCCCCAAAAATCCAACAATTCCCATTTTCCTGCTCATTTTTCCCAATTTTCCCCATCCCAGCTCCTTCCTGTCCCATTTTCTCTTATCCCAGCCCCGTTTTCCCCAGTTTTTTCCCCATTTTTCCCAGTTTCTCCCCATTTTTTTTTACCGCTTCCCAACTCTTTTTAATCCCAGTTTTCCCATCCCATTTTTCCCATTTTCCTCTTAGTTTTTCCTGCTTTCCTCTCATTTTTCCCAGTTTTTTCCCATTTTCCCTCACTTTTCCCCCCATTTTCCCCACTCCCATCCCATTTTTTCCCATTTTTTCCCATTTTTTTCCCATTTTCTCCCCCCTTCCAGCCCCAGTTTTCCAGCCTCTCCCCCCAGAATTCCCGTTTTCCCAGGGAATTCCTGGCCGATCCCGACTCCGGCAGCGATTTGGAGGCGTCGGCACGGCCCTGGAGCAAACGGCGCCGTTCTGGAGGAGCTGACAGCAGCCGGGTGATTCCCAGCTTTTCCCGCTTTGCCCAAAAATTCCCCGCTTCCTTTCGCATCTCCACAAATTTTCCCTGCTTTTCCCCAATTTTTCCCATTTTCCCCCCATTTTTTCCAGTTTTTTCCTGATTTTCCCCGTTTTTTTTTTCCTTTTCCCGCCATTTTTTCCTCCATTTTGCCCCCGTTTTCCTCTGTTTTTTCCCAATTTTTCCTGATTTTACCCAATTTTCCCCTGAATTTTCCCATTTTTTCCCCCAATTTCTCTCTAATGTCCCTCCCATTTCCTCCCCCATTTTTCCCCAATTTTTCCACCATTTTTCCCAATCTTCCCCACATTTCCATGATTTTACCCATTTTTTCCCAATTTTCCTTTGTTTTTCTCCTCGATTTCCCCCAGTTTTTTTCCCCTGGATTTTCTCTGATTTTTCCTGATTTTTCCTGTTTTTTTCCCCAATATTTTTTCCCCAATTTCCCCCGATGTTTTCCTGATTTTCCCCAATTTTCTCCCTGTTTTTTTCCAATTTTCTCCGTTTTTTTTCCCCATTTTCTCCCCCAATTTTTCCCTGATTTCCCCCCTTTTTTCCCTCCTATTTTTCCCCCCGTTTTTTTCCCCCCGTTTTTTCCCCCCATTTTTTCCCCTTTTTTTTCCCTGGTTTTTTTTTTCCTGTTTCTTTCCCCTGTTTTTTATTCCTGTTTTTTTTTCCTGCTTTTTTTTTCCTGTTTTTTCTTTTTTTTTTTTTTTCCCTGTTTTTTTCCTGGTTTTCCCTGTTTTTTCCTGATTTTTTCCTGTTTTTTCCTTTTTTTTCTCGATTTTCTCCGTTTTTTTCCTGTTTTTTCCCTGTTTTTCCCCCGATTTTCCCCCTTTCTTTTCCTTATTTTTCCCAATTTTTCCCCAATTTCCCCTGATTTTCTCCCACGTTTTCCCCTGTTTTTTTCCCATTTTTTCCCGTTTTCCTGCAGGTTTCCAAGCGTTCCCGTCCATCCAGCAGAGCTCTTCCGGGCCCGGAGCACAATTCCCTTTTCCAGGCTGTGGTCTCAGGAAAAGCCGCCATCGAGGTTCCGTGGTAAGAATTCCCACTTTTCCCCAAAATTCCCACTTTTCCCAAAAATTCCCTTTTTTTCTTCTCAATTTTCAGTTTTTTTCTTGAAAATTCCTGTAATTTTCTTCCAGAAATTCCCATTTTTTTCCCCCTAGAATTCCTGGTTTTACCCCCAGAATTCCCATTTTCCCCTGGAATTTCCCCCAGAGTTCCCTTTTTTCCCCAGAATTCCCATTTTTACCCCTGCAATTCCCAGTTTTTTCTCAGTTTTTCCCCTGGAATTCCCATTTTTCCCTGGGTAATTCCTATTTTTTCCCCAGCATTCACATTTTTACTCCTTTTTTTCCTCCTGAATTCCCATTTTCCCCCTGGAATTTCTGGTTTTTCCTTTCTGTAATTCCTTTTTTTCCCCCAAAATTCCCATTTTCCCCAAAATTCCCATTTTTGCTCTGGAATTTCCCCTGGAATTCCTGTCTTTTTCCCCAGAATTCCCATTTTCCCCCCAGAATTCCCATTCTTTCCTT
>NW_026690519.1:0-20190 GCF_015227805.2 Hirundo rustica | reverse complement strand
TTTTTCCTTTTTCTTTTACTTCTTTTTCTTCTTTATCTTCTTCTTCTTTACCCTTCCCCTCCCCTTCCTCTTCCCCTTCCTTTTCCGCTTCCCCTTCCACTTCCCCTTCCCTTCCCAGAACTTCCTTTCCCAGAACTTACCTTCCCTTTTACCTCTTTTCTCTTTCCTCTTGTCTCTTTCCTTTTTATTATTTATTTCCTTTTCCTATTTATTTTTCCTGTTTCCTTCTCTTCTTTTTTTTCTCCTGATGCTTGATGTCTTTTAAAATGTTGAAAGTTCTTACTACATGTACAAACCCAGTGCTCATTCAGGCCTGCTTATAAATACCATTCTCTGTAGACCTTACCTTGTTACATCCCCAGTGGTGAAACCTCAGGTCACCAAGAGACAAATCAGATGTTTCTCTTTGGCTGTCCCTGTTGAAACTGCTGCTGTACCAACCAAGAGGGCGGCCACCACACACTGTTCACAAGAGGCTTATTGAATGTATTAACATAGTTCTTGGGATAATGATCTTACAATAAACATGATATTATCTCATTAGCATGATCACTCATTGTGTGGTACCTTTTATTGGTTTTCCTTGAAGAAAAGAAAGCATAGTGTGCTTGACAATGCAGCTGAAAAATGTCTACTTCTGTTCTTTTCTAGATGCTTCTTTACTGATTAGAAGAATTTATGAGGAAAAGGTGGTTTGATTTCTTTTTAGTCAAAAGTGAAGCTGAAAAAGTAATAGAATTTAATGAAATATTTGACATATTCTGATTTTTCATATTTTCTTCATTCATCTCTATTTAATCTATACAGTCATATAAAATCTGCATACTTCAGTGTCTGTGTTATGATTGAAATATTTTGTGTGTGTGAAATCAATCATACAGCCAAGTCAGTCTTATAATTATAATTATTACAATAAGTAATTAGATGCCTTTTTTTTTTTTTTCCATTTAGGTTTTTGCATATGAACAGTACACTTTGATAATTTGCTATTCATATTGTGTAATATCCATCTAAGTCATGTGGTGAAATGTTGCTCATTAATTTGACAACTGAACCACTATTATTAAAGACAGGAATGAGAACATTAATAGTAAGCTAGCTATGTACAAAATGTTGGACATAGTGAAATTTAGTCTAAAGTTTGTGTTAGTTTGTGAAATTCAGAGGTATTTGAGAATTTTTGTCTGAGACAGACAGCAATTAACAGAATCCTAAAGAATTTTGACCAGTTGTTTTGGGGGTTTGTTTTTTTGTTGGTTTGTTGATGTTGTTTATTTTAAGGGATTCTTGAAAGCGATCTTCAAAGTCTAGTCTTTTAGAATTTTAAACAGTTAATTTGCCAAAAGCAAGACCTGTCATTAATTTGATTTTAAAAATACAGTATTCTCAACACTTCAGAAATGCATCTCACTTATTTTAGCATCTGAGGTTTGTTTGTGGGTTAAAAGCCTCATCTACTTCATGGGATGCAAGCAGTACATGTTTCTGAAGTCACATAAGGGTGGTTGTTGAAGATGTTCAGGCATTGCTTCAGTGCCACATCCTCCATGTCATTTTCTGCATTTTCAGGCCTTGGAGTCATGCACACAGAATTTCCATATCACAAAATCTGATAAAGTGATACCATAAGCATAAAGAGAGTGTCCTCACACTCTGTGGTGTAACAGTACCAGTGCTCACAGACCTGCTCTGCTCTTTTGAAGCTGGGAAATGTGACTGCCATACCTGCCCCCACTCCATACATTCAAGTGCAGTAAAATACCAAAAAATTTGGAAATTGTAATCTCCAACTTCAATGAAATTAATCCACTGCCTTTATTGAGAAGCAAGAATGAATCTCCCACTGTTTGATCTGTTTTATTCAAGAATGAAGCAGTGAGTTATCCTTCTCACTAAGCCACCTCTTCTCTTGTTTGAGCTGCTGCTCATTCCCTGCCTGGTAATTGGAATTTCCTCTTAAAGACACTGAGATCACCATATAGAAGTAAGGTTTACCTTTTGACAAACATAACTGAGGAGAGAAGCTTTAGATGGAACAAAATGTATTTCTCCTTGCTTTACTGCAGGAGTTATTTGGAGCTATACACAGTTGTTCTATTAATACGGCTGATGGTAAAGTGCAAAAAAAAATTAAATCAGTGAAAATCGTCTTGAAGGATCTAAGTTTCAAAGGGACAACATAAAACAAATCTCAGCTTAACTTTTCTACAAATAAAAACCTAAACAAAACAAACAAAACCAAAACAAAACAACAACACAAAAAAACCCACAAAACCACAAACCCAGCAATACAGATCTTAGATATCTTGTTAATGTTTATAGTACATGTATATTTTCAGGTCCTAATTTTCATGTCATTTCCTTCTTTCCAAATAACACTTCAGTAACACATATAAAAGAACACAAAGGTCTCAAGACACAGTTTTATAAAGAGTTTCACAGTTCATTCATTTCTAAGAAAATAAGTTCTCAATGTTTTTTAAAGAAATTTCAGAGAACCTTTTATTATTTAAAATTCTTAGTATGTTTACTCTAACAACAGTCAGAATATGGTACTTCATAAAATTGGAAATAAAATTCATAAAAGAAGGAAACAGTAAAACATACTTGCAATGTCCTTCTGGAAACTGAACTAATTCTTTCTGGAAAATGAGCAATTCTTGTCAATTTTCATATATTTTCTTCCTTTCTCAGGGTCTGAGTTGAGAGGCGATACAGACTTCCTCTCAATATTCCTTTTGAAAACTGACCCTTCAACTGCAGGAAAATACCTGACCTTTTACCTCTGGTTTTACTGACAAAAAATATGCAATTCAAACATATTCAGGTAGTAAGTGTGTTGCAACAAAATCCTGATGTTTAATTGAGTATTTTCAGCTCATGCCCATCTTGGATGAAGTATGCTGCAAACCTGACTGAAAGAGGGATGTTTTTGAAGGAAGAACTTTTGGTTAATATTTGTATGGATGATTTTTTGGGGGTCATTCTCTGCTATTTGCACAGAAAGGCTATTTGCAAAGTCAAGCCTGATGAACTTTGATTTCCTATTCTTATCAAATTTCTGTGATAGACAGAGGCTACAACTCAGAACTCCATGGATCCTACCCCTGAAGAAACAGTATTCTTCAATCAACATTATCAACTTATGGGGAATGTCTTGCACTCATTATTTTGAAGAAATAGAAGCTTCATTATTAAAAAAAAAAAAAAAAAAAATAGAATTTAGAGAATTTAGTATTATATTGTTTATATGGATAAAATTCTTTTAAATACTATTTATTTTAGACAACACAGAAATCCTTGAAAAAAACCACTGGTTTCCTAATCTCTTGCAGTAGCCTAAAGACTCACCTTTTCCCTCATCTAGCAGATCTGTTATGGAGCTAAATATTTGCTTTTGTGCTGACAAGAGTCACGTAAATTTAGTTCATCACCTAACCCTTTAAAGACAGGCAAGATGTCTAGAAATCTTGATTACATACTACTTAATAACCTAATGATCAAAACTTATATAAAGGATAGTGTTAAACTAAGTTCAAAACCTCACTTTTTCAAAAAGGTTTTGCCCTCCTGTCTTCCATATTTCAGGGAAGTCTTGTACAATGGGCTGAGAGGGCTTTCTGGTGAAAGACAAGGCTTTACTATTTAAGCTGTTACAGAAATTTAGAAATCATTCCGACAAGGTACTCTATATTCTGGTGGCCAGGCAACACTTTTGTCACCATATAAAAGTCTGTTTCTATAAAAGGCTGTGAAGCCTGGCGAAAGCCCATCTGTTCTTAAGGAAAGCCTTTTAAATCACCAAACCAGTTCAAGGTAATTTTAACTTCTCATCTGCACAAAATTCTGAATGAGGAAAAATATATAAAATTGAATAAAGAGTGAAAAAAAGATCACAGAAATCATAGATTTTCTTGTCCTGTCCATTTACATCCTGGACTGAAAGTTCTTATTTTTTAAACTTTTTTTTCTTATTGCCACATAACTTTTTTTATTTTGGCAGATGATCAATCATATCATTAAAGACACAAATCTCTTACAAGGTAAGAGACACTTCTTTTCACTGAGTCTTATAAGATTTCTGCACCAAGTTTGAAATGATCATCCAAAGTTTCAAGGAAAATTTGGAGAAAGATCAAAATATTCCAATTGACTGGCTGAAATAGTGTTGCCTAGACAAAACACCCAAGCAAACAAGTAAAAAAACCCCAAACCTCTTTAATACTTTGACAAAACTAGTCTTAATTGTTGATTAACTGCAAATGAATCAATAAAGAATTGCACATAAAGGTGTTTAAATCCCCTAGGAGACTGCACCAGGATTTAAATATATGCCAATTTTAGACATTAAATGCATAGAAATATTAAAGGGAGCATAGGCATATATATATATATATATATATATGTGCTTGCTTAACCTTAAGCATGTCCAATCTAAATTAATTTAGTTGTGTAAGAAACCTGAATAGACATTTGAGAGTGATTTAAGAAATTGCTCATATTACTTGTCTTGAACACACAACTTTGAAGGTGATAAAATCCTTCATGGGAGGCAGGAAAAGGCATAAGACTGTGAACACTGAGAATGGTTTAAAGTTAGGTCCACCTTAATTTATTTCATTCAACGCCTGAATTGTCTTTGTATTTACACCACTAAAAAAAAAACCAAAAACCAACACCACCACCACAAACCAACAAAAAAACCACAAGACCCCCCAAATTTGAACCATTTGCATAAACACTTTTCTAGGAGAATAATGAAGAGGGTAGCTATGAAATATTTAGAGCTATTAACCCATGTAGTCTCCACCAAGTCCAAGCTCAGAGTCTGCCAAGATTTTGCCATCATATTGTTTAAATTATTCACTTTTTAAATTCACTTTGTTAAAAAAACATTAATGTCCCAGGTCAACACAGATTGTTCTTTGTTATTAATTTTATATGGAGATTTTTTTTTTAACTTATGCAATTTTTTTTTCCCATAAAAGGGCAGAAATTAGTTACTTTTTTTTTTTTTTTTTTTTTTTTTTTTTTAAACTTCCTTAAACACATGGGTGAGAAAATCCATCAGAAACAGTAAGCAAGAGGAAGAAGAGGAGATAACTTCTTGATCTGTCTCAGGAGTGGGGAGAGGAGGGCAGTAAGAACTGATTACAGATCTAATAAATCACAGCAGATTAACAACTCTGCATTTTTTGGCACAATTTATATATCTATATTCCTCCTCTACACCCATAAACAACAAATTAATATCTTACGGTTGTAGTGTAGAATATGAAAATAGCACCTGAACATAATTATGAAAATTACAGTGTTTTTCAAAATGTCTGTTGTCTAACATATGGTCTTTAATCTAAAAATATTCTGTGTGTTATTACTTTTGACTACTATCTAAGTAGAAACTTGTAAAGGTTTTTTGTACTGTATCAAGCTGCTTTTAGAAACTGCAGTTTATTACTTCACCCATAAAACCAGAACAGCAATATATATTTTATTAGGCCAACTGCACCCCTAATTTAACAGCAATGGAAACATACTTTATTAATTTTATACATAGACCAAACATTAACATAGACCAAAAATACACTGGCTCTATTTTAAAACCATTATGCAAATCATATTGTTGACATTGTGGAGATTCACTAATCAACAACAGCAGTTTTCCTCTGACTCCTAATAACTGTTCAAAAATTAAGCCATGGTACAGGTTTGAGCGGTGGTTGGGATTAGGTAACAGGATTTACAGTCTCTTCTAGTAGCAAGGTCCTGACTGCACACCTATGGACTCAAACAATCACTGGTGATCCTTGTGGGTCTCTTCTAACTCAGACAATTCCATGCTTCTGTGATTCTACTGAAGGACCCAGGCTCTTCTCAAGACAAATATTCACTGATCTTGAAAGCAGCATCACCAAAGTTGGATTGTGAATCCAGAAAATATCAACTTCTCAGGTGACAAAAACTTAATTAAAAGTTAAATTAAAAGTTTGTGCACAGAAACTGTTTCTGAAGCTGTCATGGTTCATATTTAAGCTGGTTCTATCTCAGTTTGAAGAGGTTCTGAAAGAAGTTTGTTCTCCTGAGTCTTCTTGTTGCATCTTTGAGGAAAAGAGACATTTTACTCAGTTGGGAGACAGAAGGGTCAAGAGGATTCAGCATGACTCCTGTATCTGTCGTGCTTACAGTTGTGGTATAATTCTTTTCACTACAGATGTTTTAAACTTTTTTTATCTGAAGTGTTATTTGTTCTGAATTGTCATTCACTGCCCCATTTCACAGCTTTTCTTCTTAAGACACAAGAGCTGACCTAACTGCACTTTGCAGCTGCTTCAGGGAAAGTAATAAAGATGAAGAGACCAAATTTTTTTTTTTTTTTTTTTTTTTTTTTTTTCCTCCCAGCAGGGGGTAAATGAGAGGCTAATAACTTGTGGTTTCAGTTTTACAGACTGGATATTAGGAAAATCTTTCTCCTCAGACCAGGGAAGAACTACTGGAATATGTCACCCAGGGATGCCCTGGAGCTTCAGCCTCAAAAACTTTCCAGCCATGACTATTCACAGCCCTGTCTGTTCTGACTTAGTGATGGCAGTAGACCCTGCCTTGAATCCTGGACTAGTTGACTTCCAGATGTTCTCTTTGATCAGTAATACTATGAATTTTGATAACATTTGTCCTATGCAATCATCTAATATAGAAAATCTGGGTGAGAAGATGAAGGGCTTAAGTTTGGAGTATATTTAATATATATGTAATAAAAGGCCGTTTAGTACTTGGAACATATTCAGCCATGGTGTCAACTCTTATCATAGAAGAGGCCATAAAATTTAGGAGATTCTTATTTACTTACTCAAGAAAAAAAAACATTTAAAAAATGGTGCAACCATTGGCTCTTGCACCATCGTGTCAATCTTTGCGCAACTGGAGGAGAAGAAAACATTAAATTATAGTTGGGACAGTTCTAAGAAGTCTGCATCTATATTTTCCTGCTGCAACATAAAGTTGTTCTTTGGGAATAGTAAACAAAACACGGCTTGACAAACTTTCTGCTGCGTCTGCATGGGTACTGTTGCTCATTGCGCTCTCTGGGTTGGAAAGCTTTTACTAGAAGTGTGTTAAGTAGCTTGAGAAATTAATTTTCCTATAATGGAGACATCTTTAAAAGCATGAGCTTGCTGTGCAGTAAATCAATTCATGTGACAGATCTATTCTTTTAAAGGAAAAACCAGTTGAGGTACATTCAGAATTGCTGAAATATCACAAAAACAAAAACAAACAAACAAACATCCTACAAGAAGATCTCAAAAAAAAAAAAAAAAAAAAAAAAGAATTTATCTTCACTGTCTGTTGAGCTGACAATATCAACCTTTATTTGTATTCATTGTCTTTTTTAACTCACACATGGTTACTGATTTCAGAAAGACAGTAAAATAAGACCTGAATACATCAGAACAAAAGGTATTTTTGGTCTTTTCAGGGTGTTTCCTATTCACTAGAGCTTGGAAAACCTGAAGATCTCTTACCAAGTTTCAATTATGTGTGACCAGTCTGTGAAAGTTTTACATGAATCAGTTATAAGAGCTTGATATTTAGAAGTCCAGGCTTTTCTCTACTTTTGCTACATCTTTTTCATATCAATTAATGCAGGTTGTTTAATTTATCTTTGCTTAATCTTCTTCCTTCCCTGCCAAACTCCATCTGAGACTGGAAGGGTGTTGTAACTTTCAGATATGTTGACTGTGTGTTTTGTGCATATGTTTCTGAGTATTTTAAAGGAAGGATGTTTTTATGCCAATATCTCATTTATTTCAGATAGAAAGACTCCAGGGAAGGGACAACAGTGTGAATAGCCCTGTGGGCAAAGTGGACTGAGAAAAGCAAGCAAAAGTACTGTGCTTGGCAGTACAGAAATGTGATGCATAGAATATATTGAAAGGCTTCAAGTTTGGATTTTTTTTCTGCTAAAAGAAACCGAAATATTTTTCATGACCGACAGCAGGAAACCAATGTCAGAGCGGGAGAATAAATTCAATTTTTAGAAAGATAGGTGATGGAATAAATTAATAAAATGGCCAAAGAATATTTCCTCTTCTAAAAGGAGATGGCTGAGTTTTAGTTATTCTTAATTTGATTTTTGCTTAAAATATGTCTGCATATTAATTTTCCTTTTAGTATTCCAACATTTTCACATTTTGGAATTTGTCATTTTTCAACAATATTGTAAAGTCCAGTGTATTTTGGCTAAAAATTAAAATAGATACAGACCCTAAACAAAACAAGGGACTGGTTTTCTGAATGCATTTTGAATGCTTTTTTTTTTTTTTTTTTTGGAACTATACATTTACACTTCAAAACCAAATCTCAGAGTTGCACCATAGCTTCTTAACAAAACAGATTCACCAGATTGGAGTTTTTCTTGGCACAAAACTGCATGCAATTAAGAGTTCCACTAGCTGGGTTGTTCCTGCCTGAGAAAAATGAATAGATTCTGCATGAGTTGGGGGGAAAAAAAAAAAAAAAAGAAGTAAAATAGAAAAAAGGAACTTACTCAGCAGTTGAAATATACAATAAAAATGTCACTGCTATCTTTACTTTAATTATGGAGCTCACATTGTGATTATATTCTATCCCAGTTTGTCAGAAAATGAGACTGTAACCATTATTGTTAAGCACTGTAACATCCCTTCTCTTCACTGAGTTTGTGTGCCCTCATTTTTATTCAGTCATATTCAAACACAGGTTTGCAATAACTAGGACATTTTTCTAGCTCATTCTGCCTGTTATAAATGAATAGCCTGGAAAATTTCCTTCTCACTCCTGTGTTTAAAGGCACAGATGAAGGACAAAAAATTCTCTTCTGCCATTGTGCAGAAGGCCTTCCACTATCACAGCAGATCTCAGTGGCATATTCTGTGCTTGAGCATTCACCTGATCTAGAAGAGAGTAGTCAGAGTATGACATATCCCCACAAAGAACTGGAAAGTGAGGAGAGATATTAAAGGCAGCTTGGAGAAAGCAAGGCATGGGTGTTCTTCCAGTGCAAGGGAGACCAAAATGTATAGTCATCATAATTGGAAAGAACTCTTCTTCTGGTCTGAGAAGTTCAGACTTCAACTGGGTGATCTATAAACTGTATTCCACAATTATGACTGTCCCAGGAAGAACCAGAGCTCTGAAGCACCTCATCTGAGGAATCCTTTGAATGGAATATGTACATTTTAAATGAAAATTTATAGGGGTTTTTGTTTGTTTGTTTTCTTTATTGTTTGTTTGTTTTCTGGTTGTTGTTGTTTTTCTGTTTTCTACAAATCCCATGTAGAATTTTGTCATTTGTAACAGAGGATGCCAAGCAACTTTTTCCACAGTAGATGGGATAGCAGGTACCTGACATTATTTATATAAAAGGAACAAAACAGCTACACCAATAAATGCCTTCTAGAAGGTCAATCCACTCCACATCCAACTCTTGCCTGGATCACAGGCAGCTGCTTCTGAAAATGTCACAGGATGTCACTCCATCTGATCTTGACAGCAGAGAGCAGATAACACAGGTCATGTCTTGCTTTTGCCATGCTTGGTGTTACTACTGAGAAATATTTTCTGAACAGTAGTTAGAAGATTGTCCTACTGACTTCTGTTGGTTTTCTGCCAGATTACGTAGTTAAGACAAGTTCTGAATACTTCTCCAAATCATGCCTGTTTTGCTGATTTTTTGTTTCTAAAATAATTGGAAAAAAATGCCTAAGTTTTAGTAGGCTTGAAACATCATATTAAGGCAATTTCAGAAATAATTTTTAGTTTATCAAGTATTTTGGTTTGAATGTTTATGTATGCCAGATGAAGATACAATATGTCAAAACAAACAGAAACACTCCAGCCCAAAAAAAGCAGTACTGCTATATTCCTCTGAATATTTTATTGCTAGAAATACAAAATTCTCCGTAAATATATGTCATTATAACCTGGACTTTTATGCTTAATATCACAAATTGGCAAATTCTTCTGACAATGATGGGCAAATATGGGAAAATGCTCTATGTTTATTTCTATTAGAGTAGTTTAAAAACCTTGGGTTTTTGAGCTGAAATAAATGTGAAGTAATAATTAATTAATAGTGGCTACTTAAAAACAAAACAAACAAACAAACAAACAAACAACAACCCAACCAACAAAAAACCTATAAACACTAAAACCTTATGTTTTCCCAAGTATGTCAAACAACTTTAGAAAGGCATTGAAAGATTTTCAGTACTTCTATTAAACAAAATTTTAAATTGCCTGATTCTTTCATAAAGGAAGTTAATAAAAATTCAGTAATATGTGATTTTAAAATTTTTGGACAGATATTTTCTCTTGTAGATTGAGAATAAAGACAACAATGTAACTATCATATTTCTAAGCATCTTACCTGAAGCATTATTAATAATAATTGTGCTTTCTTGATTATGCAATAACTGTCAATGTATCTTGACATTGAAAGAAAACAATTTCAGAATAGCTGCTGGCTATGATGTCTTACGACTCTCTTGAAAAACAGGAAAATATTTGGCATTTTCATTTTTCCTGACTGAATTCAAAATTTCCTAGCTTCAGCTTAAATTTGGAATAATTAATACTACACCGGAATTGGGCTTCTTAGAAGTGCTTTTTTGGTTTATATTTTTACTCTCAAGTAATCCTTCTGTCTGTACTGGTGTGTGGTGGATTTCGTGGGTTCTCATCTGGATGGATAAGAAATTGGTTTTGTGTGGTTGCATCGTGGTCAATGTCCCAGAGGCCTGATGGACATCAGTGACAAGTGACATTGGAACAAGTGGTTTCCCATATCTTCCTTGCTGACATAACAAAAGCATTGAGTGCATACTCCCCAAGTTTGCAAATGACACCATGCTGAGTGGTGCAGCTGACACACCTGAGGGACAGGATGCCATCCAGAGGAGCCAGGACAAGATCAAGAAGTGAGCCCATGGGAATATTATGAGGTTTAACAAGACCAAGTGCAAAGTACTGCATATGGGTTGAGGGATGCACCTGGTGTCAGTCCAGGCTGGGCATGAACAGATCAAGGGCAGCCCTGCCCAGAAGGACTTGGGCGTGTTGGTGGGTGAGAGGCTGGACATGCCCCGGCCATGGCACTCACAGCCCAGAGAGCCAAACGTGTCCTGGGCTGCATCTAGAGCCCTGTGGGCAGCAAGAGAAGGAGGGGATTCTGCCGCTCTGCTCTGCTCTGCTCTGCTCTGCTCTGCTCTGCTCTGCTCTGGTGAGACCCACCTGAAGCTCTGCAGCCAGGTCTGGGGTCCCAGCACAGGAAAGACAGGGACCTGTCCATAGGGGCCACCAAGATGATCAGAGGGCTGGAGAACCTCTGCTATGAGGAAACACTGAGAGAACTGAAATTGTTCTGCCTGGAGTAAAGAAGGCTCTGAAATTGTTCTGCCTGGAGTAAAGAAGGCTCTGGTGTGGCCTAATTACAATCTTCCAGTACCTGAAGGAAGCCTAGAAAAAGACAGAGGGACGATTTGCAAGTCACTTGTAGTGACAGGACAAGAGGGAATGGCTTCAGACTGAATTGAGAGTTGTTTTAGATTGGATATTAGGAACAAACGTTTCCTGTTGATGTTTGTGAGGCTAGAAAACATAGCTGTGATTGCCCCATCCCTGGAAATGTTCAAGGCCAAGTTGGATGTCGCGTTGACCAGCTTGTAGTAGTGGAAGGTGTCCCTGCTCATGCATGGCAGGAGGGTTGGAACTAGGGGTATCTAAGGTCCATTCCCACACAAACTGCTTTATGACTCTTTGATTCTGTGGTGTTCTCTGTATTTGTGTTGGTTTTGCATTGACTGACATCTGGTGAAGAGGAAAGAAGTCACCCGTGGAAGTGATTTTTCTAAGAGAAGCTGCTAACAGTTTCCTCCATGCCTGACAAAATGCCCACCAACTGGTGGTGAGTTTTGAATTCTGACACCTTGTTAAACCACTAGGAAACTGGATACACCTCTGTGAACACACATGTTAAAAGTTGAACAAACCCCAGGAAAGATCTTTTTTTTGGCCTGGGAACAGGTAACAAGCCAGGCTGGGCTCCAGCAGCTGTTAACATCTTGCCACCGAGCGAGTTCTCCTCCCCTCCTCTCCCCTGCAGTGCAGGCCTGGTGGGGTGAGGCCAGACTGGGCCCTGCCTTTGCCACAGCGTTGGCCAGGCTGAGATCCTAGCTGCTTCTCCCCTCCACTAGTACAGCCTCTTGTAGTTTCCCCCACGAGATTAGACGGCCGCTGATGGCAAAAGAAGGGCCCGACTCTCTGGCTCGGGTTGGATATTTCTGCTTTTATTCTTAAGTCCTGCTCCGGTTGCTGGAGACCCTTCCCGGGGACTGCCGATGCCAGATAGTGCTGCCCCCCCCCGCACCGTGGGTTTTTTCCCCAGGGGGCAGGGCCCAGAGGCAGGACCCAGAGGCACCACCCAATCAGGGATAAAGTGGGAGGAAACAGGATTAGGTTTGAGAGGGATGGGCACTGCTGGGCAAGGACAGATAGAAAAGAACATCACAAATCCAATGAAATATAAACCCAATTAATGCATTACAACATTTCCCCTTTTCTTATTAAATTAAGAAGGAGGAAGGCTTGGTTCGGGGAGATGCTTGGAGTTTGGACCTTGAGTACCTTTAAAGTTGCAGAAGAAAAATGACCTTTAGTGCAAACTGTTTAGAAAGACACTGTCAAGGAATAATTGTAATTAGAAGGAGAAGGTTTGGCTCTTTCTCCTCCTCCAGGCAGCACTGGCCACTTGTGGGGCCTCTGCAGGGGGTTTTGCAGTTTTTGGGATGAGGGGTTTCACCCCCTCAGCTGGCACCCACTTGAGATCTGGGGGAGTGGACACATAGGCGTACCCATGACCCCAGGTGACCTGACCATGAGGACTTTTTGTTTCTCTGGTGGCTGGATCCTTTACTATCATATCTGGTGACTTTTGCTGAAAGGCAGAACTGGTTAAAGCAGGATTATTTGTTTAACATTTACATTTTCTAGTTTCTTTGAAAAATTCTCTTTAGACCTTTGAGACCTCCCGCCCCCATTGTCCCAAAAGTCCAGAAACGGCTTCTTCAAAGGGCATTGAGATGCCCAATGTCCAGCCTGATCGCACAGGAGACACGTTGTTCCTCTCTTGGGCAATGGCTGTGGTACACGAAGCACGGTGTTTGCAGCAGCTTTTTGTGGTGGCTTGACTCTGGAATTGAGGTTTTGATGAGCTTTTATGAAGGGAATCTTCCTGGCACACACCTGGAGCATGTCACATAAAGTTGGAGCTGGTTCTTTAGACAGGCTGAGGATGGCTGCCTTGTACTGTTCGTCTGCATCGGCCAGAGCCATCTCCTCCAGGACCTGTTCCCGGGCTCCTTCTTTCTTAACCTGTAACTCAATAGCTCGGGTTAAACGCCCCACAAATGTTACCAAAGGTTCTGATGAAAGCTGCTTTATTTTTCTTTAAGGTTGGAAAGACTTATCAGGCTGGGTTGCTAATTGAATTGGCAGATTCTTATTACCAACAGCCGTTTCAGGATTTTGTCAAAGTTCCGCAAGTAAATCTTTTTGGAGGTCAAAGGGAACTGTAGTATTCCTTGCTAAATTGGCTTTTAAACAGTTGCAAAAGTATTCTCTTTCATATTTGAATTTGGCCTGAGCTTTGCATAAATCCTGAATCACTTGTTGGGGGAAGGGGTCCCAATTACCGTGGGCAGCACTCCCTCTTTTTGACTGTTGATATGTGACAGGGGTGGCAGAAAAGTCGGGATCGCTCCTTGCTTCTGGGTTCCTGGCTCTCCCCCCACTCCGGGGCATGGGAACCGGGACTGTGGGCAGGGAAACCGTGGGAACCAGGGGCAGGGAGGGGCTGGAGGCTTGAGTCACACAGGCAGGAGTCAGAGGGCAGAGGTTTGAGGGTAGGGGGCAGAGTCAGAGGAGAGGGAGGTGCCAGGGGCAGCACCCAGGTGAAGAAGGGGTCAGACAAAGGGAGAGATTCCTCATGGCTTGGGAGCATGTGGCTTTGGCCATTTTGGACAGATGTGTCCCCTCCATCTTGTGACCCCCCCACCTGGGTGCCACTAAGATGGGAGGTTTGAGCACTTGGACTGCCTGCAAAGGTACAAGCTGGGGAAAATTCACAAAGAACTGGCCTTTTGTCCTTTTTATTTTGCTTTTGCAATGCAAACTTAATTTTTAAGCTATAAAAAAATTTGCATTTACTTTATTGTTAGAGGAGCCAGATTCAACTACTTTTTTTGTTATAGCCTCCCAGAATTCTGGGGAGCTTATTTGCTCTAATGATAAGTGTGGAAACTGAAAAAATAACCACAGAGTTATTTTTTTCAGCCACATCTTTGAATAATGGGTCTCATCATTATTCAAGGTATATAAAATGTAATAATAGACTCTTTTGTGAGGAACAGACAGTCTTGCACCCATTTTTGGCTCAGATTTTGAGTTTCTGTGTCTTCTGTATTATGACTGAGAAACTGAAAGGAAGAAAAAGAGAAAAAAAAACCACCTCACTGGAGAGAAAAAAAGCCAAAAAAGGGGCCACCCCCTGAGGCTGATAAAAGCACTTTGAAGGTGTTTACTCTGAAAGCAAAACCTTCCCCGACAGAGGAAAAAACCCCTTTTCCCTGAGGAACCCCACCTCTGAAAGGGATTTTTCCCTTAGAAAACCAATAGTAATACTCATCAAAATTCCAGCATTCCTTTCCTTTCTTTCCCAATCACTCCTTTTACCTGGAGACTGACCCTCTTTGGTGCAAAAAGAGCTTCCAATCTCTGATCCCAGGGTCATCTTTCCACGAGCATGTGGCCGTCCCTAGGCAGTTTGCCGGTCGTGGGTTTCTTTGCAGCACTCCGATGGGATTTTTGAGTCCAAGGAGAAAACTGCAGCCCTGGCCTGTAGAATCCTGTGTTTCGGAGATTCCACAGCGAATGCCAAGCCTGACAGGTCTGTCTCTGCGTGGGTGGGCTACGTTTCATGACTCACGTACCTGCATGAGATTCCTTGGCCACTTGCTCCCTGAGCGGTTCTTCAGCTTTTTGGGAACCTTTTGTGGCTTCAAGTCCCATGTTTAGGCACCAGGTGTAGTTTCCCTCACGAGATTAGACAGCCGCCAATGGCAAAAGAAGAGTCTGACTCTCTGGCTCGGGTTGGATATTTCTGCTTTTATTCTTAAGTCCTGCTCTGGTTGCTGGAGACCTTTCCTGGGGACTGCCGATGCCAGATAGTGCTGGCCCCTCCCCCACCGTGGCTTTTTTCCCCAGGGGGCAGGGCCCAGAGGTGAGACCCAGAGGCACCACCCAATCAGGGATAAGTGGGAGGAAACAGGATTAGGTTTGAGGGGGATGGGCACTGCTGGGCAAGGACAGATAGAAAAGAACATTACAAATCCGATGAAATATAAACCCAATTAATGCATTACAACATTGATGAATCCTCAACCATAAACAGCTCCGGCCACCACTACTGAGACATCTTGCTGGAGGCGATCCCAGAATGCAAAAGTGTGGTGGTGTGAGAATTGTTTTTATTAAGTTATTAAGTCATTTTTGTAATATTTTTAAGTTATTTTTATAATGGTTTAGTTCACTGTATACCCCTGTGTTCTGCATTGGTTTTCCCTTCTGCATCGGTTGTTTTGTCTATTGTAAAACCCGACGTTTTCTTCATTCATCCCTTCCCTGCACCTGTCACTGTCAATCCCCCCCGCCCCCCTCCTCGTGGTCGCCTGCCTGCCACTCAGAGACCCTTCCCTGGCTTCTAGAATCCTCCGGGAAGGGTGCCGAGTGATAGGCTGGGGCCCGGGAGACCCCCTCCCCTCATTTTGTGGTTGGTCCCCAGTTCCATGGTTCCCACCCCCCGTTAACCCCCCCCGATCCCTGTGACTGGCTGACGGGTTGTCGCCATCCCCGTTTCCACCCCACTTTAAAAGCTCGTGCACGCCTGCCCCCGGGGTCTCCTCTGGGCGGTGGGTCAGAGAGTGCTGAGCCCCGTGCTGCCTCTTCCCCTGAATAAAATCCTGTTTAACTGAGCCCAGAGGAGTCCGCCTTTTGATTAGCTGCCGTGGGTTGCATTCGCCATCTGCTGGCCATCGCTGTGTGGGGAACCAAGACCCACAGGGAGGAGGTGGCTCGCCCGGCTTGCCACCCCAACCTCATACGTTGCTGCGGTGCACGAGACTGAGCTAGCCCGTGGCCGCGCTCATCAGCGCGAGGAACAGCACCACGACACAAAAGATCATGCAGCTGAGACCGGGGGTAGCTCTGCAGCTGTGCAAATTGTCTCCGCAGCTAGAATTGAATGCACTTGGAGCCCTGAGATACTGGCACAGCCCCAGCATGGCCTGAATCTACCAGTGTGATGGCTTTGGTCACTGTCCAGAAGAAACCATCATGATCTCCACAGGCCCCAGCCGAGATATTAACCCTTTCATTGCACAGATGAAACTCGCACAACATTAATTTCTCTCCAAGTGAGAGAAAAGGACAGAGTGAAGACATGTAGAGAAACAATATGAAGACATTAAGGTCAGTGAAGGAGGAGTCAAGTCCTAGATGGGAGGAGTATTGTGGGAGATTAGGGACAAGTGGTCAGAAGATATCGCGTTGTACAGGTAGACAGAACCCCTCCCTCAACACTTAGTTGTTTAGTGTCCTTGATAAGGTAAGCAATATGTAGTTTGTAATGTAAGCAGACGGAAGTGACGTAGCAAACAGAGGTTTTATAACTCCGTGTAATCAGTCAATAAAAGCCATTTGCCGTCCACCACATTGTTGTCTGTGAGCTGGTGGCCCGAGCAGCCTGGCTGTGGCTGCCCTGTTGCTCCTGAACCAGGTTGCTACACCTCAGCGGAGGCAGCAAGTGGTGCCGAAGCCCTGGGAATCGCCCGGGAGAACGGGAGTCGCCTGGACGGGTGAATGACGGCCGAGCGGTGGGGCCAGCTCGGTGAGGAGGATGCCCCAGGACCCCTGGGAGAAGGATGGAAGCTCTCATGAAGGTCGTATCTCAGATTCATAAACAGTGGGGGATTGATTGTAAAGCAAAAGATTTTACCCTCACAGTGACGAGGCTTTTGCAACTTAAGGTCATTGATCGGCCGGTGGACATTCTCCACCCAGATACATGGGATCAATGCACGAAAGCTCTAGCCGAAGACACAATGTCTTCTGGCTCAGGAAAGTATCTTAAATCATGGGGAAAGGTTGTGCAAGCTTTGCAAAAGGCTCTGCAAGAGCAGGAGACCTGAAAAGCTGCACAAAATTGTCTAAGATTTATGCCACAACTCGGTGTGGGAGCAGCGACGCAAACTGTTTCAGAGAAAGCTTTTTCAGAGGATTATCAGAGTGTAGAAAAATGCGGTCTGAAGGTCAATGACTGTGTTTGGGCTGCTGAAAAGGTTGTTTCTGCCAACTGCAGAGACTCGGAGGAGCAAAATCTCCCTCCAAAGACTTCAAGCCCAGAATTACCTGCTGAAGGAAAAGGACAAGCAAAATTATTTTGGGATAGTTTAGCTGAGGAAGCCAGGAATATTGCCAGGAATTCTGCCACGGGATCACTGGTAGGGGGCGCTGAGGAGGGACCCCCACCCTATGCGGCAATGAGTTGCATTGAATCCCTGGGAGAGAACAGGAATGTAGTTGGACTGGAACATTTGTTAGATAACAGGGAGACGGAAAACAAAGAAGGTCTTTTAAATAGCATGCCTGTTGCCAACAAAAACAAAGACAGTTTGTTTGATAAGGCGGATGCATGCGAGCAGAAGAAGGGGGGAGAACTCAAAGGGGGAATTAAAGCTAATCTTTGCCAAAAAGATTCTTTTGAAGTACACAGTTTCAAGGGGGGAAGAAAGGGGCGGCCCATTCCTGAGAGTAAGGGGCGGGGGCCAAGAGGGAAGGAGTGGCCCAGCCCTGAGAGAAAGGGGCGGGGTCGGAGCCCGACCAAAAGGTTCCAGAGGCCGGAAGCCGCCAGTCAGTTGATTTCTGGCTCTGAATCGGACTCTAGCCCAGATGACTGGGACTCTGGCTCCGGCTCAGACAAAGAGGAAGTAACAGTATATAAAATTAGTAACAACAATGTTTCTACTTGGGTTGAGGGGAAGTCAGAAAAAGAGTGAACTCCTCTCACAAGACTGGAGGAAGATAAAAATGGCATGCGCCGATTGGAATCCATCGGCCACACTGGCTTTTCCAGTCCGAGTGGGGGGGCCAGGTGGAAACCAGAGAACGTACTCACCAGTAAATCCTAAGGATGTACAAGCAATTGTTAAAGCAATAACTGACAGAGGGATCAATTCAGCAATGGTTTCTACTCTCATTGATAGTGTTTTTGGAGGGGACGACATGCTCCCATTTGACATAAAGCAAACCTGCAGATTGATTTTTGATGGGGCAGGGATGATAGTTTTTAAACAAGAGTGGGAGGACAGTTGTGCAAAGCAACTAGCTCTGGTCACTGGTTAAGATCATCCTCTATATGGCTCCAGCCTGCAGCGGCTCATGGGCGTAGACCCAACCATGATCACTCCCCAGGCACAAGCCGAGGGCCTACGGGCCCACGAGGTCATGACAACTACCTGTGCTGCCAGGGAAGCTATCCGCTCTGCTTCCATGGTCATTGCTAAACCATCATCATGGTCCACAATAAAGCAAGGTGAGAGTGAAAGTTTTACACAATTTGTAGATCAGCTCCAAGCATCACTTGACTCCTCAGTCTTGTTCTCAGAGGCAAAGGGTCCTGTGTTAGCAGAGTGCCTGTGCCAACAATGCAATTCAGCCACCAAGGACATTTTAAGGTCATTACCACCTGGGTCCAACCTTGCAGACATGATTAGACATGTTGATAAAGAGTACCATTTTGCCCCAATGCAGGCAGCCGTCCGTACCGCAATAACTAGTGTAATGGCATGCTTTAAATGTGGCAGGGCAGGCCACGTTGCAATGGACTGCCCCCAGTTGGGACACCCCCCGGAGAGAAATTACCCTGAGTCAAGTCACAGGCCGAGGCAAGTGCTTTGGCAATGTAACCTTAGCAAAGCAGATGGGAAACATCTGTGCTGAGTTCATCCAACCTAGCCAAAAGACTGATAAGTGGGCAGTCCCATTCGTACCAGGAATGTGGGTACGACAACAATCTGGAATAACTGCCTGTGTGGACCTTGGTAAATTCAATAACCTTGCTGACTTTTGTGTCCAAGTTCTGATTGTTCCTAGAGTCCTGTATCACCAAGAAGAGGAAATGTATCGCTTTTTAGAATAAAACATCCAGCTCCACAAAAGAGAAGTAGTAACAGGTATAACCATTGCAATGCTCCTTGGCCTAGGAGCCACTAGTGCAGCCACAGTTGTTTCAGCTCTTGTGGCCCAACACCAAGGACTTTCTCAGCTGCAAATGACAATTGACGAGGACCTATTAAGAACTGAAAAATCCATCTCCTCTCCAGAAGAATCTATCTCCTCGCTTTCAGAAGTCGTCCTGCAGAACAGGTGAGGATTGGACCTCTTGCTCATGCAGCAAGGACGCCTGTGTGCCACCTTGAGAGAAGAATGCTGTTTTTATGCAGACCGTACCAGAGTCATGCGAGACTCCATGGCCAAACTGAGGGAAAGACTGGCCCAGAGAAAGAGAGAGAGAGAGGCCCAGCAAGGATGGTTCAAGTCATGGTTCAATCAGTCCCCATGGCTAGCCACCCTTGTTTCCACCCTAATAGGCCCTCTCACCATGATACTCTTGATACTGATTTTTGGGCCTTGCATTTTGAACAAGTTAGTGTCGTTTGTTAGAAGCCGTTTAGAGAAAGTCGACATCCTATTTGTCGAACGCCTGCAGTTACTGTGAAGTGCACTTATTACTAACATGTTATATCACTTTTGTATCCTATTATACTAACTTTAACAGCTTTTGCATTTTTTATAACATTTATACTTTTTTAGGTTTTTTACTTAATCACTTAATCATGAGGCGGGGGCGGGAGAAATGTGGGAGATTAGGGACAGGCGGTCAAAAGATATCATGTTGTCTGGGTAGACAGAACCCCTCCCTCAACACTTAGTTGTTTAGTGTCCTTGATAAGGTAAGCAATATGTAGTTTGTAATGTAAGCAGACGGAAGTGACGTAGCAAACAGAGGTTTTATAACTCCATGTAATCAGTCAATAAAAG
>NW_026690518.1:0-20248 GCF_015227805.2 Hirundo rustica | reverse complement strand
GGTGAACTCTCACTGCCTGGAGGCTGCAGCTGGGCCTTTGAGGGGATGAGAGGCAAATCCTGCAAGGAGCTGGAGCCTCTTCTCCTGCTAACGGCCCTCCCTGACACACCTGGCCCAGCTGTAAAAGTTTCTTTTCCCTTAAGTGTTTCCTTAAGGAATAGTTTCATCCTTTCATATTGCTGTATGACAGCAGATAGTAAGAACCAAGTGGCTGCATTGCTGATTTTCATTGCAGCCAAATGGTTTGAAATGAAGCCTGTAGGTCTATCTGTGTATGTGTTTGCAAACAGGGTTCTTGCAGTCTTTCACTCTAAGCCACCCCAAAGAGATTTGTAAACATGAACTGAAGTAGCTCTGACCTTGCCAGGGATGGAAGTACCACCTGTAAAACAACAAGGCTGTGTTTCTTTTATGTCTTTACTCCAAGTGCCCTGGAGCGAGTGCAGTGACCTCTAAAGTTGGAGAGATGCTTGGAGAAACCATTTTCCAGACTCCCACTTGTGTTGAAAGGTTGGTCTAATGTTTGCTACTTTGGCCCATTTGGAAGGTGTTTTCTAGTTTGAATGGATGCTTGAGTTCTCGGGCACTATGTTCTAAGCAAATCAGTGTTTTCTATGACACGGTATCATTTCATGTGACTTGTGCTCGTGTTTTATTTCATTTGGTGGAGATGAGTTGGTTTCTGTTTTCGTGCCCTGTGTTTAAAGCTGGTGCACCTCTGTTGACCCTCCCACAAGAGGCAGTCCAAGTGCACAGTGGTTTAAGTGGGTGAGCTGTTGTCTGAAGAATAATGTATTAAATCTGTTTGTGTTCCTATTGGCACACTGTGAAAATCCAGTATCATTGTGCACGCAGGCACACGCTTCTGGAGGTGTAAAAATAAGCACTAGGATTGCTTTGGGAACACAACAGAAATGTGTGCTAGGAGAAATCGCCTTGAGACGTTAATTTTGAGGAACTAAGGATTTTTAGGAAAGTTAAGATAATAAGTTGCTGAACTAGCTGAAGTGGATAGGTAATCTTTGTTCGCAGTTAACAGAAGCCGGATCTTAGATAAGCTACCCCGGATCTTGTAACTCATTTCTTGTCAGGTTTATGTAGTTGTCCTTGTAGTGAAAAACAAAATGTGGTAAATAGGACATAAGATAGCTGCAGATTTCCTGCTTAAAGGACCCATTGAACACAGGAAACTCTAAGTTCTACCAGGGAATCATTTGTCATGAATGCATTGAAAAGGTAGAAAGGTCAGGACGAGGAAGACTCATCTTACTTCCTCATTTTGGGTGACCCCTCCCCAGAATAGACCCCCAACTCATTTTAAGAAACAAAGTACGCGTGCTTAATAGCCTTTTTTACCAATTAGCATACGAAGCGAGGAACAGGAGGTGACAGGGGTATGAATATGCATTTGTATTTTGGATAGTCAACACTTTTGTAAAGAAAAGACTTTGTAATTACCTGTGAATTTTGCAGTGCGATTTAGGGAATTATCCCACGTGCTGCCCGGCCGTAATAAATGTACACTTTCTAACTTTAAACTGTTAGAGAGTGTTTGTCCGTCACAGTTGGGTATCGATACTAGATCAATACCCATATTTCTTTAATAAGTCAGCCTGTGGATAAACTGCTGCTCTGTTGTAGCTCTGCAGCGCTGCTGAGTGTTGCAGAGTGGCTTGAAGGGTTTGCGAGAGCCGACCAGGGACTGGAGGAATCGGCTCCAGCGGGGTGAGGAGCGTCTGCTTCTCCTTGCAGAAGGCTGAAACCCAGCACTGAGCCCAAAGCCTATGGCCATAATTAATAGTAATGATTGTGCCTTTCTCTCTCCAGGTCCCTGGCAAATGGTGGACAAGAACTGACACAGAATTTCTTGGGACCCTGGCAGAGAGAAAGAGAGAAGCAGCAAACGGTGTTGGGAGCGTTTCTGTGAGTACTTGTGAGATCATGGGCTTCTTATGGCTTAAGAAAGGATCTGGATGGGAAAACAGCTTGTTTTCCATGAAACCCTCATGTGGAACATCTGAACAAAGAGGATGGGATGAGACTTCTTGGAACCTAGAAGTAAGTTGATGTGAGTATTTTTGATAGCAGCAGAGCATCTGGAAGTACATGTCAGAAGACTCTGCAAGGTAAGTGCAGAGCTGAATGATACAAGGAGGAAAACATCTGGGGCTGTGTTTGGATTTCTCAAGGCCTTGTAGATTTCTCTCTCCAACCGCCACTTGTCAGTCAAGCTGGATCAATATCCATCAGCAGACCATCAGGGTCTGGTGTTTCTGGCATTTTAGTAGCTTGAGTTTTGCCCAAGGAAGAGCATCCTGGTCTTGCTCTGGTGTTGAGACAGCTTAGTGCCCTTTTGGACCTTCTTCAAGGAGTAGGAGGAGCCTGGATTTGTGTTTCTTGGATGGTCCTGACCTTCAAGACAAGAACTAAAGGGGCGTGCCAAGGCAGCAGGGGCTGCTCTGGAAGTCAGGAGTGGTTGTGCTCTTCTGTCCTGGTTCTGCTTAAGAGATGGCCCAGGGCTGTTGAAGTGCTGAGGGCTGCACAACAGGCCTTTGAGCCAAAGCTGAGCTCTTGATGGAACCTTCCAGCCTAATGCTGTGTTTGTATGCATTCATGAACAAAGTCCACAGGATGGTTAGTGTTAGGGCCTAGGTATCTGCTCACTAACAAAACAGGGATTGACCTTTCTGTAACTGAGAAGCTGGACAAAGCCACAAAATCAGACCTCTTGCCTTGCTGGCAGCTCCTGGTTTGTTCCCTGAGCCCTGGCCAGGCTTTGGGCCCAATCCACGAGGAAGCCGAGCCCGGCTGTTGCTGCACTGGACGTTGTGTCAGCCTGTTGCTGGCACCCAATTGTCCAAGCTGGGCCCTGTCCCAGCACAGTCAGAAGCCTCTGCCTGCGGGTGGACGCACCCGTGGGAATTCCCGGTTGTGGGAGAGGTTCTCCAGTGCTTGGCTGGGACAGGGGGTTCCCAGCTCGCAGGCTGTGGCTCTGGAGGATGGTGCAGCCTTAGGCTGTGACAGGTGCTGTATCTTAATCACTGTAGGCAATTGGCCAAAGCCAGGCACCCATGAAAGTTGTTCGCTTGCTCTCTGCTGCTTTAGTTGGGCTAAGGAGAGGGGGGGGAAAAAGAAAAAATTAATGAGGGGTTCATAAGTTAAGAACTGGGAGAAAAACACTCTAAGGGTGAAACGGGTATAAATTTAAAGGTGTAAAGTTAATTTATTATTAACAGAGTCAGAGAATGATAGTGTGAAGTAAATTAAGCCTTTAAAACACCTTGTATTTTTTTTCCCTCCCAGCCCCTTCCTCTTTCCTACTGACAGGGCATGGGGGTTTTGGTCAGTTCATTATCTGAGGTTTTTTTCTGTTTGCTCAGGGAGAGGAGTTTTTTCTTTGGTATGCTTTAGGGTCCCTCCTGCAGGCCAAGAGCCTTTCCAGAGCTGTTGTGTCATGGGTTCCTCATGCCCAGGGTGCAGGTTTTTTAGGGCTTGGTTGCTCTAGTTGGGAAGCAAGGCTTCTCTTTATCTCTAGAAGCAGGGGCCCTCTCTCTCTCTTCCTAGTCAGGTCTCCCACTGGATCAAAGCGCTCTCTGGCTTCCACCCCCTCTGGCATGAGTGCTTTCCCCACGGGCTGTGAGTGGATTTCTGCATCCTCTGTGGACTTGATGTAAACTGCCAGGGCCACAACTTGTTTCATCACAGTCCTCACTACAGCTTGCAGAGGAATCTCAGCTGTGACGAGCACTTTGGAGCACTTCTTCCCCCTTTTTTCCATTGACCTTGGTGCCGCCACGTTGTTTTCCAGCACATTCCCACTTCCTCCTCTCCTCTGACTAGAAGAAAAGCTGCTGCTCATAGGTGCTACTGCTAGAAGGTTTCAGCAGTTCAAAGATCCCTGCAGGCTCCCCGAGTAGCAAGGAAGTTGATCTCGTTTAGGCTCCGTGTCGGGGAGTCACTCGCCGTGTTTTTGCCGCGGCCATCGGGCGGGCGGTGGCGGCCAGTGGGGCCCTGGTGCTGTTTAAGGCCTCTCCTGGTGCGTGTTGCCGGAGGAGAAGCTGCCGCTGCCAGCCCTGCCCTCCTGCCTGGGGCACGGCTGGCCGCGGGGCCGGGCAGGCCGGCTTTGCCGCGGCCACACCGAGCTGGCGGTGGCCGCAGCGGCGCCTTGCCCTGTGCCGTGCCGGGATGGGCCCTGGCACGGCGCCTCCCAACCCCTGGAACAAACTGCCCGTGGGCTGCTTTGATGCTCTTTGTCAATGGGACCATGAGGCCTTACCCACCTTTCTAATTGGGCTGGCGGCACGCCCATCTTCAGAGCTATCAGCAGCTGGCTCTGTTGGACACGGTGGAAGCTTCTAGCAGCTTCTCCCAGAAGCCACCTCTCTGGGCTCCCTGCTGCTACCACAAAACCAGGTGGTGCCAAATCAACACAGCAGTCTTTGGTAGGAATGCTGAGGTGCAATGATGAGCTTCTCCTTTTGTAACTTCTTGCTCAGAGCCTGAGCAAATGACAAAATTCCTGTAGCTGGTGTCAGTGATTTAAGCATGGCAAGAAACTCACTCCCTGTGCCACGCCCCCCCCCACCCTGATTCTGTGAGCAAGAACCTGAATGTATTGGATTATGTAACCTAAAAATGTGTGTTCTATTTCATCTGTGGAAAGCAGTTTTTTGGGACATGTTTTATCCTTCTCTTAGCCTTCCAGGGGAGAGGGAGACTGATGTCTTCTGATAATGGCCCAGCCATTCAAACCAGGTGAGGCAGTGTTTCTTACCTCTTTCACCACTCCTCAGTCCTCCAGGGGGGCATTTCAAGGATGGCCTGGAGCTGTTGGATCTGTCCTGGACAGCAGGCAAGCATGGACTCTCTGCTTCTGCTGGGCTCTAGACCCTTGCCCCTACCTAGAACCGCGAACCGCAGTTCCACCTACCTAGAAACGTGGTTCCGCCTACCTAGGATCCTGCAAGGAATGGAGTTCCTATTAAGGCTAGGTTGCCATTGGTGAGGCAGGAGGTAGTTGTTGGTAAGGTTTTTTTGTAATCCTCCTATTTTTGGCATGTCTTGTTCTCCATGAAGGTTGTGGATGATGAAGCCTGAGCACAGGTTTTGAAGAATGCATGAGTTGAAATATGGAGGAAGGCTAATTGTGGGAGGTTGAGTCTGATGGTGACTATTATGAGGCCTAGTTGGCTTGAGGTGGAAAAGGCGATGATTTTGTTGATGTAGTTTTGGGTGAGGGCGCATTTAGTGGCAAATAGTGTGGAAAGAGCTGCTAAGCACAGGCATAGAGTGAGGGCGGTTTGGTTAGTGTTAAATATAGGGTGGGTTTGGATAAGGAGGAAGATTCCGGCCACTACTATTGTGCTGGAGTGGAGTAGAGCAGAGACGGGGGTTGGGCCTTCTATGGTGGCTGGGAGTCACGGGTGGAGGCCGAATTGGGCGGATTTGCCTGTTGCTGCCAGAATGAGTCCCAGGAGGGGGAGCGTGGGCGTTTGGGAAGGGGAGGAGAGTTGTTGGATTTCTCAGGGCTTTGAGGTGTAGGCTAGTCATGCTATGCAGAGAATAAGTCCAATGTCGCCAACTCGGTTGTAGAGGACGGCTTGGAGGGCGGCGGTATTAGCTTCTGCTCGGCCTTGTCATCAGCTGATCAGAAGGAAGGATATAATGCTCACTCCTTCTCAGCTGATGAGTAGCACTAAGAGGTTGTTGGTGACAATTAGGATTAGTATAGCAATAAGGAATAGGAGGAGGTAGGAGAAGAATTTTGTGATGTATGGATCTGAGGCTATGTATCATGTTGCAAACTGTAGGCTAGACCAGGATACGAATAGGGCGATGGGGAAGACTGTGAGGGAGTAGAAGTCTATCTTTAGGCTGATTGGGCTTTTGAAGGTGATGATGAATTTTCATTCTCAGAGGAAAATGAGACTTTCCGTCCCTGTGTAGATGTGGATTGCTATCGGGATTAGGCTGATGAGGAAGGAGGTTTTTCCTGCATTTGTGATGGTGGCTGGGCTGTTTTTAAGGCTGGGGGATAGGAGTGGGAGGATCATGGGGGTGGATAGGGTTATTAGGGTTAGTAGTAGGAGGGTGTTTAGGACTAATGGCAGGTCCGTTACTTTCACCTGGACTTGCATGGGGATGAGTGGCTCCTAAGGCCATTGGAGTACTGTTCTCCTTTGAAAGGAAGGGGGCTGAGGTTTTAGACTCAGATGCAAGAATTAGCAGTTGTTGTTGGTTAAACCTCCCCTTGGCAGGTAAGAAGGTTTTAACTTCTCTTTTTAGAATCACCGTCTAATGTTTTGGTTCAACTATACTTGCATTTGGGGGCGCCGGAGATGAGTTCAGGCTTGAAGATGAGGAGAATCATGGGGAATATGTTTAGGGCTCTGAGGAGATGTTCTCGTGTGGAGGTGTTTTGGACTGATGTGATGTGGGATGGAAGAGTGCCTTGTGGTGTCATTGTTAGTATGTCTAAAGTGTATGAGGCGGTGAGGAGGATTGTGGCCCCTGTGAGGAGGTTTGTGAGCAAAGATCAGTTGAATGAGGTGATGATGATGGTTAGCTCTGCTCTGAGGTTAGTTGTTGGGGGTAGTGCTATGTTTGTTAGGTTTGCTAGTAGTCATTAGGTGGCCATGAGAGGTAGGAGTGGTTGCATGCCTCATGTTAGTAGGAGGATTTGGCTGTGGGTGCATTCGTAGTTGGTGTTGGCTAGGCTGAAGAGTATTGAGGAGGTCAGTCTGTGTGAGATGATTAGGATTGTTGCCCCTGAGAAGGCTCACTGGGTTTGAATGATGGTTGCGGCGACAGCTAGGCCTATGTGGTGATTAGGGAGTGTAGGTCGATTTGGCGTCGGCAAATGGTGCTGGTTATCAGTGCCCCTCGTAGTGCAAGGGTAAGGAAGGGGTGGTGGAGGTTGTTTGATGCTCGTTTTATGAGGATGGTTATTCGTATAATATGCCGTATCCTCCTAGCTTCAGTAGCAGGGGGGCGAGGAGCATGGATCCTGTGATAGGGGCTTCTACATGAGCTTTGGGGAGTCCTAGATGTAGTCCCTCTAGGGGAGCTTTAACTATGAACGCTATTAGGAGGGCGAGGCTTGATATGTTGATATGTGATGCCTGTTCAGGAGGAGGTGATTGTTGGGTGTGAAAGTTTGAGGATTGGGAAGTGTAGGGTGCCTGTTTGGTTATGTAGGTGGAGGATGGCGATGAGCAGGGGCAGTGAGCTGGTGAGTGTGTAGAATAGGAGGTAAAAGCCGGCATTTAGTTGTTTCGGCCGGTTCCCTCCTTGGGTGATGAGGATCAAGGTTGGGATGTGGGTGGCCTCAAATGCGATGTATTTGAGTATTAGTTGTGAGGCTGAGAAGGCCAGGAGGATGAAGTGTTGAACTATTGTAGAATTTCCCCATGAGATTAGACGGCCGCCGATGGCAAAAGTGAGTCTGCTCTCTGGCACCAGGAGAGATTTTACAGCTTTGATTCTCAAGTCCTGCCTGCTTTGCTGGAGCCCTTTCCCAATGACTGGCCAATGCCAGAGAGAGAGCTGGCCCCTCCCCGGTCGGGGCTTTTTACGCAGGGGGTAGGGCCCAGAGGCACCACCCAGTAAGGGAGAAGCAGCAGGGGAAGAGAGTTAGGTGACATTTCAGTGGGGGGGATGGGCACTGCTGGGCAAAGCCAGATAGAAAAAACATTACAAATCTGATGCAACAGAAACCCAATGAATGCATGACAACATTTCCCCTTTTCTTACTAAATTAAGAAGGAGGAAGGCTCGGTTGGTGGGAGCTGCTCAGAGTTCGGACCTTGAGTTACCTTTAAAGTTGCAAAAGAAAAATGACTCTTAGTGCAAACTGTTTGGAAAAACGCTGTTAAGGAATAATGATAATTAGAAGGAGGTGGTTGGGCGCTTTCTCCTCCTCCAGGCAGCACTGGCCACTTGTGGGCGCTCTGCAGGTGGTTTTGCAGTTTTCAGGATGAAAGGTTTCACCCACTCTGCTGGCACCCACTTGAGATCTGGGGGAGTGGACACATAGGCGTACCCACGACCCCAGGTGACCTGATCATGAGGACGTTTTGTTTCTCTGGTCGCTGGATCCTTGACTATCATATCTGGTGACTTTTGCTGAAAGGCAGAACTGGTTAAAGTGGGATTATTTTGTTTAACATTTACATTTTCTAGTTTTATTGAACAATTCCCTTTGTACCTTGGAGACCTCCCGCCCCCTTTGTCCCGAAAGTCCAGAAATTGCTTCTTTAAAGGGCATTGAGATAGCCAATATCCAGCCTGATCGCACAGGAGACATGTTGTTCCTCTCTTGGGCGGTGGCCATGGCACAGGTAGAGGAAGCACGGTGTCTGCAGCAGCAGCCATTTTTGTGGTGGCTTGACTCTGGAACTGTGGCTTTGATGAGCTTTTATGAAGGGAATCTTCCTGGCACACACCTGGAGCATGTCACGTAAAGTTGGAGCCGCTTCTATAGACAGGCTGAGGATAGCTGCCTTGCACTGTTTGTCTGCATCGGCCAGAGCCATCTCCTCCAGGACCTGTTTCTGGGCTCCTTCATTCTTCACCTGTAACTCGATAGCTCGGGTTAACTGCTCCACAAATGTTCCTAAAGGTTCTGATGGGATCTGCTTTATTTTACTGTAAGGTTGGAAAGACTCATCGCGCTGGGTTGCTAATTGAATTGGCAGATTCTTCTTATCAACAGCCATTTCAGGATTTTGCCAAAGCTCCGGAAGCAAATCTTTTTGGAGGTGCAAGGGAACTGTAGTATTTCTTGCTAAATTTGCTTTCGAACGTTTGCAGAAGTATTCTCTTTCATATTTAAATTTGGCCTGAGCTTTGCATAAACCCTGAATCACTTGTTGGGGGAAGGGGTCCCAATTACTGTGGACAGCACTCCCTCTTTTTGATTGTTGATATGTGAAAGGGGTGGCAGAAAAGCTGGGATTGCTTCCTGGTTCCCGGCTCCCTCCGGGGCGTGGGAACTGGGACTGTGGGCAGGGAACCTGTGGGAAGCAGGGGCAGGGAGGGGCTGGAGGCTTGAGTCACACGCGGCGGAGTCGGAGGGCAGAGGTTTGAGGGTAGGGGGCAGAGTCAGAGGAGAGGGCAGTGCCAGGGTCGGCACTGAAGGGAAGGAGGTGTCTGGGGAGAAGAAGGAACTGCGGGAAGGGGGGACAGACAAAGGGAGAGACTCCTCATGGCTCGGGAGCACATGGCTTTGGCTATTTTGGGCAAAGGAATCCCCTCCATCTTGTGACCCCCCCCCCCACCTGGGGACCACTCAGATGGAAGGTTTGAGCACTCGGACTGCCTGCAAAGGTATACGCTGGGGAAAAGTCACAAAGAAGTGGCTTTTTTTTCCTTTTTATTTTGCTTTTGCAATGCAAACCTAATTTTGAAGCTATAAAAAGCAAAATTTGCATCTTCTTTGTTATTAGAGGAGCCAGATTCAACTATTTTTTTTGTTATAGCCTCCCAAAATTCTGGGGAGCTTATTTGCTCTAATGATAAATGTGGAAACTGAGAAAACAACCACAGAGTTAATTTTTTCAGCTGTTTCTTTGAATAATGGGTCTCGCCATCATCCAAGGCATATGAAATATGGTAATAGACTCTTTTGTGAGACACAGACAGCCTAGCATCCCATTTTTGGCTCAGATTTTGAGTTTCTGTGGCCTCTTTATTGTGACTGAGAAACTGAAAGGAAAAAAAGCTTGCTGGAGAGAAAAAAAAAGTCAAAAGGGGAAACAGTTTCCTTTTCCACGCCCCCAGGCTGCCGAAAGAAGCGTGCTCTTAAAGCACTTGGAAGGTTCACTCTGAAAGCAAGAACCTTTTTTCCTGAGGAACACCGCCTCTGAAAAAGGTTTTCCCTTAGAAAACCGAAAGTGGTACTCGCCAAAATTCCAGCGTTCCTTTCCTTTCTTTCCCAATCACTCCTTTTGCCTGAGACTGACCCTTTTTGGTGCAAAAAGAGCTTCCAAGTCTCAGTTCCCAGGGTCATATTTCTGCGAACATGTGGTCACCTTCTCTGGGAGCAGCTTGCCATTCAGGGGGCTTCTTCGCAGCACTCCGATGGGTTTTTTGAGTGCAAAGGAGAAAACTGTAGCCCTGGCCTGTAGAATCCTGTGTTTCGGAGGCTCCACAGCGAATGCCAAGCCTGATGGGTCTGTCTCTGCATGGGTGGGCTATGTTTCGTGACACACATAGCCGCATGAGATTCCTGGGCCACGTGCTCCCCAAGTGGTTCTTCCAGCTTTTTGGGAACCTTTTGTGGCTTGGAGCCGCACGTTGTGCGCCAGTTGTAGAATTTCCCCACGAGACTAGACGACCGCCGATGGCAAAAGTGAAAGAGTCTGCTTTCTGGCACCAGGTGGGATTTTCCAGCTTTGATTCTCAAGTCCTGCCTGCTTTGCTGGAGACATTTCCTGATGACTGGCCAATGCCAGAGAGAGCTGGCCCCTCCCCCGTCGGGGCTTTTTACGCAGGGGGCAGGGCCCAGAGGCACCACCCAGTAAGGGAGAAGCGGCAGGGGACCAGAGTTAGGTTCCATTTCAGTGTGGGGGAGATGGGCACTGCTGGGCAAGGACAAGTAGAAAAAAATGTTATAAATCCGATGCAATAGAAATCCAATGAATGCATTACAACAAACTATGATTACTGTAGTGATAAAAATTTGTTTGTGGATGGGGGGTTCTTGTTCCAGGTGATTTTTGGCTTGCTATGAGTATTAGAGGAAGGAGTCAGCACGATAGGACTAGTGGGGGGTGGGGGTGGGGTGGAGATTTGGTCAATGGAAGCTCAAGAGGTTAGGTTAGGGTCCACCTACCTAGATAGTACCTAGAACCGCGGTTCTAGATAGTACCTAGAACGGTCCCTTGGGCTGGACCCCCCAGTTGGAGGGAATACCCAGTCTGGCTTTCTCCTGGAAATTGGAATGGAGTCAGCAAAGGGGAAAAGAAAACCAAGACTGGATTGCACACGGAGTCTGGATAGGTGTCGCCTGCATGGAGGGCAAATCTGAACTGTACTCTGGGCAGTGAGTTAAGTCTGTGTAGAATGCAAGTGTATAATTCAGGACTGATCCAATCCTACTGAAGGTTTTCCGTGAAATGTGGTGAGACTGGGCCTCAAGTTGTGATTTGCATCCACAGCTCCCCAGTGTGGACTTTTCCTGTGTAACGCTGGCATCAGGGGTAGAGCAATGCTCTTGGAAATGAAATTCAAAGGCAGCATCTGAGACAATGGCCTTTCAATCTGGGGTTCAAGTTTCTATGAAATAACTTCAGTGCTATCTGTTACAGAATAACTGAAATCAAATGGAGACAAGCAGATCAACATGGTATTGATTTCTTCTGGGGAGGATGTTCTACACCAATGATCCCTTTTCCTCATTTACTGAAGCTATCTCTGTGTTATATCCCTACCTCTTGCTGAACCTGCACCCCAACTTTGCAATATGTGCCACGGGTGGATTAATTGAAGATAATTTTAGGGAATAAAGAATTCTTCTGAAGCACATCTCCACCTTTGATTGCCTCTGAAAACAGACCATAAACAGAAACATACTGAATCTGCATGTGGTCTGTGTATTATTTCTAAATCATTGATTCTCAAGTGATGTTTTCTGTTTTGTTTCCAGATTGAAAATGGAGTTGCTGAGATAAGTTTTAACAGTAAGAAAGCAGCAAGTTCTCTAGGGTGTGACAGTCTGTGAGCACTAAATGGGTCCTATTTTTATATTGTGGCATCAGTGGTGGAGTCTATGGGTAAGTTGCTCTTGAATTGAAATTTGTCTTGACGCTTCTGCAAATGTGAATAGAACTAGAAAAGAAAGTTATGACCACACTGAAATGTGGCACAACATCGAGTTCAGCTGACAGTGTGAAGTGTTTTTATATCCACAAAGCTTTATTGAACTTAAGTTTGCACTCCTGAGCTGTGAGTTTACTTTCAAAGGTGTGCTATTGCTGAAGAACAGACCCAATTCACATTCTGCTATTTTTCCTGTCCTAAAACAGCATTTTAGTTGCTCTGCACCAGTTACATAAAGAAATGTGTAAAGCTAATGAAATATTGAAATGAAATAATGATGTGATGCTGCATCTTGTTTATCTGACATTAAAATAGGACTGCAGCTATAACTCCTGATTGCCTTTTTGTATGAGTGATTTAGTGCTCAAACTAAGTTCAGCAATCAGAATTAAAAAACAAACAAAGAAAAACACACAAGAAGAGGGAAAAAAAAAGAGAGGCTGCATTAGGAGAACATTTCCTCTCTGGAAAAACTAGAGACCTTTACTTAGGGCTGTTCCTTTTGCCAGCATCCCAAATGCTCCTACATTCCTAAAAAAAGTAAATTCCAGTATCATCTACCTTGAGACATGGAAGACCAGGAAATGACACGTCTTAAATATCCACCGGGAACTGAATAGTTTTCCTGGGATGCAGAGTGCTGTCTCCAGCTCTGGGGCCTCCAACATGAGAAGGACATGAACCTGCTGAAATGATTCCAGAGGAGAAATAAGAGCTAAAAAACCTCTCCTATGAAGGCAAGCTGGGAGGGCTGGAGTTTTTCAGTCTGGAAAAAAGGCTTTGGCAACACTTAGAGCATCCTTCCTGTGCTGAAAGGGGATTACAAGAAGGCTGATACAAAATCTATACAAGACCTTGGAATGATAGGACACAGGGAATGGCCTTAAATGGAAAGAGGGCAGGTTTCTATTACAGAACAGGTACAAATGCTGTACTGTGAGAGTGGCAAGGCGGTGAGAGGGGTTTTCCAGAGAAGTTGTGGATGCCCTGTCCCTGGCAGTGTTCAATGTCAGGTTAGATGAGGCTTTGAGCAACCTGGTCTAGTGGCAGGTGCCGCGACCACAAAAGGGAGGGGCTTGATGAGCCTCAAGGTGCATGAGTGGAGTGCATTCAATGCTATGTTCTCTAGGCCAGGTGTTGATAAGACTGTTCTTGAAGTGGGTCCCATTGTCTGACTCGATTCTCTCCAGGGTGCCATGTCTCCACAGGATTTGCTTTTCAAGGCCCACCATGGTGTTCTGGGCAGTAGCGTGAGGCACAGGGGGTAGGTCTCTAACCACCCAGTGGTGGC
Organism: Hirundo rustica; assembly: GCF_015227805.2. NCBI lineage: Eukaryota > Metazoa > Chordata > Aves > Passeriformes > Hirundinidae > Hirundo > Hirundo rustica. The sequence continues at coordinate 7,137 of NW_026690518.1, read as the reverse complement.
TTCCACCATGGTCAGCACATAGCGCTGGCCTTGGCGGGTTTGGGGAAGGGTGATGTAGTCAATCTGCCAGGCTTCCCCGTACTTATACTTGGACCATCGCCCGCTGTACCATAGCGGCTTTGCCCGCTTGGCCTGCTTGATGGCAGCACACGTCTCACAGTCATGGATAACCTGAGAAATACTGTCCATGGTTAGATCCAGCCCTCGGTCTCGTGCCCACTTATAGATGGCATCCCTGCCCTGATAACCTGAGGCATCATGGGCCCGTGGAGCTAGGAACAGCTCTCCCTTGTGTTGCCAATCGGAGTCTGTCTTGGATACCTCTATCTTTGCAGCCTGACCTACCTGTTTGTTGTTCTGGTGCTCCTCGTTAGCCCAGCTCTTGGGAACATGGGCATCTACATGGTGGACTTTCACAGGTAGCTTCTCTACCCGACTGGCAGTGCTCTACCATTCATCGGCAGCCCAGATTGGTTTCCCCCTACACTGCCAGTTGGCCTTTTTCCACCTTTCCAGCAAAGCCCACAGAGAATTGGCGAATGCCAATCAGTGTATCCATGACTCGGTGTAGAGGTAGAGCTTTGGTCCCTTCTGTCTTTCAGCAGTGTCCAGGGCTAGTTGAACAGCTTTGGGTTCAGTTAGTTGACTTGATCCACCCTCTCTTTCAGTGGCTTGTGCAACTTGCAATGTGGGGCTTTATATGGCTGCTTTTTACTTCTGGTTTCTCCTTAGGATGCGGCAGGAGCTATTATTGAAAAGAGCATACCGTGTTTCTTCGGCTGGCAGTTGGTTATGTGGTGGAGTTGCTTTAGCACGTGTCACTTGTTCCTGCTCCTCTCCATCCGTGAGATGAAAGTTTTGACTTTCTGGCCAGTTGGTAATTACTTCTAAAATCTCAGGGCGATTCGGGTTTCCAATACAGGTGCACTGAGTGGTGAAGGCAATCCATATGCTCCACGTGGCGTCGGTGGCGTGATGGGTAGAGGGAACCTTTCCTTTAAACATCCACCCCAGCACTGGTAGTCAGGGTGCCAGGAGGAGTTGTGCTTGTGTGCCAATCACCTCTGAGGCGGCTTGAACTCTTTCCTAGGCGGCCAAGGTTTCCTTCTCTGTTGGAGTGTAGTTGGCTTTGGACCCTCTGTAACTTGGGCTCTAGAATCCCCAGGCACCTTCTGCCAAAGGCTCTAGGACAGGCCATTGTTCCCAGCTGTAGAGTAGAGCACATTCTTTGCCTCTGGTCTTATCCTGACTGGGTCAAAGGCTACCACACGAGCGATCTCCTGCTTGATCTGGGCAAAGGCTTGTTGCTGTTCAGGGCCCCAGTGGAAATCGTTCTTCTTGCGGGTGACCAGGTAGAGAGGGCTCACAATCTGGCTGTACTCAGGGATGTGCCTTCTCCAAAAACCTGTGGCACCTAGGAAAGCTTGTGTTTCCTTCTTGCTGGTCTGTGGAGATGTTGCAGTGGTCTTATTGATGACCTTGGTGGGTATCTGACACCGTCCATCTTGCCACTTTCCTTTCAGGAACTGGATCTCTTGGGCAGGTCCCTTGACTTTGCTCTTCTTGATGGCAAAACCGGCTTCCAGGAGAATGTGGATGATCTTCTCTCCGTTCTCAAACCCTTCCGTTGCTGTGTTCCCCGACACAATGATGTCATTGATGTACTGTAGATGTTCCGGAGCCTCACCCTTTCCCAGGGCAGCTTGGATGAGTCTAGGGCAGATGGTGGGGCTGTGTTTCCATCTCTGGGGCAATCGGTTTTAGGTGTACTGCACACGCCTCCATCCTCCAGGGGGGCGTTTTCTGATTATGGGCCAATGGGGCCCACCAGTGACATGACGCATTCCATTATCCCATTGTGAGATGCTCCAGCCAGTGGGGGAGGAGCCAACTGTTCCTAGTTAGACCAAAACTGGGACTGAAGAACATAAGGTATCCAGTTTTTCCACTGTATTCCCAGAGGAAGACCGGACCCGTCTCATCACCGCTGAACTTTCTACAGGACCGTCTCTACTCCCCAGAACCACATCTGTTACTCTGGGAGGAGTATTGGACTGCTTCCAACACCCTGACCATCAGGGTGCCAGGTCATATCCCTGACTCTGTCAGGGTTGTCTAGGATTTTTGGTTGCTACCTTGCTTGGCTTTTTAATACTACTATATTTCTCCTTTTTTTTATTTTTATTTTTTTAAATTTAAAAAAAAACCCCTTTCCTAGTAAAGAACTGTTACTCCTATTTCCAAATCTTTGCCTGAAAGCCTCTAATTGCAAAATCATAATGATTTAGAGGGAAGGGGGCTTACATTCTCTTCCATTCCAAGGGAGGCTCTAGCTCTCCTTAGCAGACAAGTGTCTTTCAGAACCAAGACACTGAATAACTCTGTCCTTTATGAGGGAGTTATGACCACCTATTAAAACAAACAAAAAACCACTGAAGCTGATGTTTCTATTTGCACTTGATTCTTCTTTGGGGGGAAAAAAGGACCTGGTTTCATGACAGGTGTGGATATCTGCTGTGGGGGCCAGGACAGCTGCATGTCAGGGATGTGATGGGTAATGGGCACCACTGGTTGATGCTGTGTTCTTGCCTACCTGGACTGGTCAATGCTGCTGCTGCTGGGATTTGACTATTGCCACGGAGCTTCTGTGGACACGGAACAGTCCTTGCCCTTGCAGGTGGATCTGTGCCTCCCCTGGAGGCTCTGATTTGCCCTGGATTGGTGGAGAGAGAAGATGCCAGGGAAGCCACAAAGCCTTCACTTGCTCCTTTTTTTGCTAAGTACCCTGGAGTGAGTGCAGTAACCCTGAGGATGGAGAAGGCCTTGGGATGAGGCCAAGAGACCTGGGGAAAGCATTTTGCAGAATGACACTTGTGTGGAAAGGTTTGTCTAGTACTTGGTGGTTTTGTTCATATTGCGTGTGTTTTCTTTTTTGAATGAATATTTGAGTTCTGGGGCACTGCATTCAAAGGCAAGCAGATCTTTTCTAGTGCACAATATCCTTCTTCTAATTATTTTCTATTTGATTTTGTGGGGCAAAATTGGGTTTTGGTTTCATCCTCTGTACATAAGGACACAGGAACTGCACTGACTCTTCCACACCAAGAGTTCCACGTGCACGCTGGGTAATTGGAGTAGGTGATTTAGGCTCTGCCCAAAGGAGTTTTAAAGAGAGGCACTGTTGGATTTCCCAGAGGCGGTTGAGTTAATTTTTGTGTTGCGTACTAAACAGTTGAACTTTTTTTTTTCCTTCCAGAATGCTGCCGTGCAACCCACCTGGGTGCTTGGCACATCCTAGGTTTTTTCCCCTCTCTTGTCACATCAGAACCCCCTGACATCCTCAGGTCCAGAGGAACTTTGAGAAAAAGGATTCCCAGTGAGACAAGCAAGGTAATGTTTTTGTTATGGATTTGTTTGGAAAATTCTGCAAGAAAATAATTTCCACCTGTGTTTGGGGTTTTTGTTTGGTTTATTTTTCTTTTGTTTTGTTCGGTGGTGTTTTTTAGGGTTTTTTGTTGTTGTTGTTGTTGGTTTTAGTTTTGGTTTTGTGTGAGTTTTGTTTTGTTTTTCACAAAACCAAACTCTGAAGCAAGCCACCTCTGGGAAACCCAACAGCAGCTGTCACTGAAACTCCAGTGGGAGTCTCTTCCAGGCTGAGCTGAAATGCCCTGTGTCCCTGAGAAAAAGTGTCACTTAGCATGGGGTACGACTGACTTGAGGCCTTAGTTGCACAGCAGCGCTGCTCCTCTAGGGATGTGCACTATGGCTGAGGAGGGACGGGTATGGAAGAAGGAGGAAAACAGCCCAGCCTTTCACAAGCTTTTCAGAGTCTGCACTGGGGCTGGAGGCGCTTCCCTCCTCTGCTTTGCATGGATTTTATCTGCTCCCCTCCTCTCCCCCAGGTCAAAGTTCCCAGCACATGGGGGCTGTTTGGCTCCCTCTGGCCTCAGCCCTGTGGCACAGGAGCAGTCTCCCTCTGTGGGTGCAAGAACACGTCCTCTACTTTGTGCAGTGTCCTTCTCTTGCCCCCTTGGAGCCTTTAGACCATGCTGCCGTGCAGAGCACAGAAAGAGTTTGGTGTGGTCATGGCCATGCCCGGTCCTGGCTGTGGTCTTGAGGAACTGTCTCTGTCACAAAGTCAGGGTGCTTCTGACGGTGTCCCCACCCTGGCTGTGGCCGCCTGAGCGTGCAGGTACTGCCGCGGGAGGGCTCTGCCAGGGGGCCTGAGCCTGGGCTGGGTGGGGGCTCATCGGATCTGTGAACCCACCACGTGCCTACCCAGGCCACAGCCCTGCACTTTTCCCACCCCTGCCACACACAAGGCAGCCAGTAAAGCCCTGCGCGCCTTTCACCCTGACTACTGCTCTCTGACCTTTTGCTTTGCCCTTAATGTCTCACCCTGAACACTGACTTTCGAAGCTGGTATTGGCAGTAACAGGCAGCCAGTTCAGTTCTGTGTTTAGGTGTAGTAGAGAAACAGGATCTTTCTCTTGTGCTGACAGGGGAGTGATTGGAGGATGTGGTAAAGAGACTGGAATGCAAAGAGAATTAAAAATACGAAGATGGGCTTAGTTTTGTGGCCAGAGCTCTACTCTGCAGAACCACATTTCCTGAACTTGGCAATCCCACGCACCTGCCACGAGTACACACCAAGCGTGAACCACAGGCCCTGTGTAGGCCAAGCACTTAGACAGGTTGCACATGCTGAGAGCACACCCTGAACGCATGCTGCACCCTGCCTTTAAACCTGTCCCTTGAGCTGCCCCTTGCCCTTCTCCTGTGATTTTTGATTTCTTGTGACCAGTGGGTTTTCCCACAATGTCGACCAGATTGCGTGATCCCGTCTATGTTTTCCTGATGGTAGGCTACATTCCCTCCACGCTACGTTTTCCCACATGCCAGACTGCGTGTGCAATCATCTGTGTTTTCCCAATTCCTGAGTCCACATGATCACATCCACATTTTCCTAATTCTGTATGATGCATCATCCAGTCTGTGTTTTCCCACGATCTAGACTGCCTGAGTGCTCCTGTCCATTTCCCTGATTCTGGACTCTGTGTGCAATCTGGGCCATGTTTTCCCACATTCTGCATGCGATTCAGTCCCCAGTTTCCTGATTCTGGACTCTGTGTGCTAGCTGGGCCACATTTTCCCACATTCTGCACTCTGCAAGTGATTCAGTTCATGGTTTCCCAATTCTACAATCTGTTCGCGATGTCGGCCACATTTTCCCATGTTCTGCACTCTGCACACGATGCAGTCCACAGTTTCCTGATTCTGGACTCTGTGTGCAATCTGGGCCATGTTTTCCCACATTCTGCATGCGATTCAGTCCCTAGTTTCCTGATTTTGGACTCTGTGTGCTAGCTGGGCAATGTTTTCCCACATTCTGCATGTGATTCAGTCCACAGTTTCCTGATTCTAGACTGTGTGTGCGATCTGGACCATGTTTTCCCACATTCTGCACTCTGCAAGTGATCCAGTTCATGGTTTCCTAATTTTAGACTCTGTGTGCGATCTCGGCCATGTTTTCCCACATTCTGCACTCTGCATGCGATTCAGTCCACAGTTTCCTGATTCTGGGCTCTGTGTGCAAGCTGGGCCATGTTTTCCCACATTCTGCATGTGATTCAGTCCACGGTTTCCTGATTTTGGACTCTGTGTGCAAGCTCGGCCAGGTTTTCTCACATTCTGCACTCTGCAAGTTATTCAGTTCACGGTTTCCCAGTTCTGCACTCTGTGTGCAATCTGGGCCATGTTTTCCCACGTTCTGCAGTCTGCACACAATTCAGTCCATGGTTTCCTGATTCTGGACTATGTTTGCAATGCTGGGCCATGTTTTCCCACATTCTGCACTCTGCAAATTATTCAGTCCACGGTTTCCTAGTTCTGGAGTCTGTGTGCGATCTGGGCCATGTTTTCCCACATTCTGCACTCTGCAAGTGATTCACTCCATGGTTTCCCAGTTCTGGACTCTGTGTGCAATCTGGGCCATGTTTTCCCACATTCTGCACTCTGCAAATTATTCAGTCCACAGTTTCTCGATTCTGGACTTTGTCTGCGATCTCGGCCATGTTTTCCCACATTCTGCACTCTTCACACAATTCAGTCCATGGTTTCCTGATTCTGGACTCTGTGTGCAATCTGGGCCACTTTTTCCCACATTCTGCACTCTGCAAGTGATTCAGTTCATGGTTTCCCAGTTCTGGAGTCTGTGTGCAATGCTGGGCCATGTTTTCCCACATTCGGCAATCTGCACGCGATTCAGTCCACGGTTTCCTGATTCTGGACTCTGTGTGCAATCTGGGCCACATTTTCCCACATTCTGCACTCTGCAAGTGATTCACTCTATGGTTTCCCAGTTCTGGACGCTGTGTGCAATCTGGGCCATGTTTTCCCACATTCTGCACTCTGCAAATTATTCAGTCCACAGTTTCCTGATTCTGGACTATGTGTGCAATGCTGGGCCATGTTTTCCCACATTCTGCACTCTGCAAGTGATTCAGTTCCTGGTTTCCCAATTCTACACTCTGTTTGCGATGTCGGCCACGTTTTCCCATGTTCCGCACTCTGCACATGATGCAGTCCACAGTTTCCTGATTCTGGACTCTGTGTGCGATCTGGGCCATGTTTTCCCACATTCTGCACTCTGCAAGTGATTCAGTACATGGTTTCCCAGTTCTGGAGTCTATGTGCAATGCTGGGCCATGTTTTTTCACATTCTGCACTCTGCACTCAATTCACTCCACGGTTTCTTGATTCTGGACTCTGTGTGCAATCTGGGCCTCTTTTTCCCACATTCAGCACTCTGCACATGATTCAGTCCACGGTTTCCGGATTCTGGACTCTGTGTGCGATCTGGGCCACGTTTTTCCACGTGCTGCACTCTGCAAATGATTCAGTCTCCAGTTTCCTGATTCTGGACTCTGTGTGCAAGCTGAGCCATGTTTTCCCACACTGCACTCTTCACACAATTCAGTCCATGGTTTCCTGATTTTGGACTCTGGGCCACATTTTCCCACATTCTGCACTCTGCAAGTGATTCAGTCCATGGTTTCCCAGTTCTGGAGTCTGTGTGCGATCTCGGCCAAATTTTCCCACATTCTGCACTCTGGACACGATCCACTCGATGGTTTC
>NW_026690517.1:6561-21031 GCF_015227805.2 Hirundo rustica | reverse complement strand
GAGTTGTGTGATAATCATTCCAACATCTCCGTGGACACCTGGAAAGTGACCTAAAACATGAAAATGTGTTGACATAGGTAGTTTGTTTCTGTTTTCAGTTTAGATGATTCTACATGACTTGTGCTGGTTTACATCAAGAGAACTATCAGTTCATGATAAGCACCAGAACAAGCTGCACCTCCCACAGTTGATGCAAGAAAGAATCTGAAACAGAGAAATGCAGGGAGTGCCTTGGTGAACCTTGTCTATGAGGAGGGTAATTTCTTCTAATAATTTCTATTCCATTCCCTCTGCTGTTGTCTTTCTGAAAAATGCCATTTTCTTCCCAGATACCTCATGAAATGAGAAGCCTGAGCTTGTGGAACTGCATTAAAGATATCCTGTTACTCTATAGGGACACTCAGGCTGAAAAAGGAAGCAATTTAGAAGCATTAAAGAAGTATTAAAGCAAAACCAGTAATTAAGGAGAGATTGATGTCACTCTCCCAGAACAATGACCATGGGTAAATTCCTTTGGCTCAGCCTGGAGCAGTGACCTTGAGGGATGTCCCCACTGCAGGGAGAAATCTCCACAGTCTCCCAAGAAGGGAAATGTCAGGAGACACTGCCATTAAAATTTGGGATGGGGCTTTTCTAGTCTGAAGTGCTGCTCTGTCAGTCAGATGTGCCCAGGCTGTGCCCGATCAGCAGCTCTGCAGAAGGTCTCAGTGGTGTCACTTGGTTGTTCCTTTCTCTGGGGATTTTACCAGCTCTGCCACAGCTTCAGCCCCTCTCCGGATGTTGAACTTTTGGATGGAGGATTCAGGCTGCTTTCAGCATTGATATTCACTGCAAAAACAGCATGACCATCCCTCCTTCATTTCCCACTGAGGGCTTTCCAACCAGAGCCTTGCTGGAGTTGTTTGAGCCCATTCCAGGCAGAGCCTCCAGCTCCAGCAGGAACTGCCTTTCCTGTGCCAGGACCAGGGCAGATCCCACTGCAGGAAAAGCCCCAGGCCAGCCCCAACACAGTGAAGGCCTCGGGCACAAGTGCAGAGTGCCGTGCTGGGAGCTGTGCCAGGGAGAGCCTGAGGCACCAAAGGCACCTTGGCAGCAGCAGCTGCTTCCAGGCCATGGCCAGAAGCCTCCCTTGGCAAAGCGGCCTGGTGGCCACCACTGCAGAGCTGCTGCTCCAGGGCTCATTTCTGGCTGGGCTCTGAAAAGCCACTTCTGCTCCAGGAGCCTGACTGGGAAGCAATTGGCCCCAGCTCCTTGGGGACAAGATATTAATGACAAAACTTCATCCCAGCAGAGACAAGGCCAGGGGCAGAGGAAAGGGGAGAGCCAGGCCCAGGGAACAGGGCTGCCATGGTGATGGCTGTGAGGTCACTGCCACTGCAGCAGCCTGGCTGCTCCTCAGCAGACATTCTGGCCAGAAGTGTTGTGAGGTCACCCAGCACATCAGAGAACCCACACAACAGGGATTCCATCCTTGAGGAGGGGGTTTCACTATGTCAGGTTGCAGCAAGCTCCTGCTCTTGGAGCATTCCTGGGATTGGGGCATCCACTTCTTCCAAAAAAATGGTTGCAGTCTTGTGCCACTCTCATTTAAAATATTTCCTCCTTCTAACAAATCAAAATCCACCCTCATTCAGTTAAAAGATATTGACCCTTGTTCTGTCACTGTAAAATTTTGAAGCAAATACCTTTGACCACTGCTTCTATTTTCACTGACCTTGGTGATGACCCAAAAACCTCCCAAGGTGGGGTTTGGAGGCCTCATGACATAACCAGCATGTAGAGGATTGTGGCTCTGGGCTTAGTGGTGTGCACACTTGTGCTGGCTTGAAGGCAAAACCAGCGAGAGACTCCAAGTCAGAAAAACAATTTAATAGGAGAGGAAAAAAAAGTAAAATAAAATAAAACACATGCAATGGTACAAAAGATCACTGACAGAGTCAGAATACAACCTGAAACCGTGGTGGTGGCAGTCCAGATGAAGTGGTCTTGTTGAAGCAGTGTTCTTGCAGAAAGGTCTGGTAGCTCTTGTCCTCTGGGAATCCAGTGGGTAAGGCTGCCTGTGCTGTCCCAAGGCCCCGATTATATCCAGGTGGGAATGCTTGGCTCCTCCCCCTGGGCGGAGCATCTCACAATGGACTGATATCATTTTATCAGTTTTGCAATGGGTCCTTGATTGCCTATTAAACAGAGATAGCTCCTGGGGAGAGTTATCTATGAGTCATGCAGGACGGTATTGATGGGCCATTAACAGAAGATAGTCTGGAGGGAGGGGGCACGGGAAACAGTGGTGCACAACAACATTTCATGTAGATGGTGATAGAATACATACTTTGGGCACATTTTACATTGTAACCTAGGACAACACTGAAGAGAAGGGTAGCCAGGGAGGGATTGAAAGTGGTTCCAGAGATGCTGGAATTTTCTTCTTTGTATAAAACAGCCTGAGAAGGAAAAAATGGCACCAAGGGCAGCTGGGGAGGCCAAGACTGGACACCAGGAGAAAGGAATTTCCCTCCCAGGGCGGGGTTGTGGTGTAACACATCCCCCAGAAGGAGCCTGGAGCAGCCCAAGGCTCTGTGTGCCCAGGCAGTGCCAGGCAGGATGCAGAGCTGTCAGCAAAGGAAGGGGCCAGCGAGGTGGGGCAGCCAAGGGATGACAACAGCCTGCAGGGACAGAGGTGCAGGGAAAAGCCCTGACCTTGGGGCTCTCAAAAACTTCTCCTGCTCCAGGCCCAGGGCCATCCCAAAGCTGGGACAGACAGAAAGCTGTGCCCATTTCTGTTCATTCCTGCTCTGCTGAGGATGGATCCTCAGCCCCTTGGAGGTTGATGGTGAATTTTAGTACTCCAGAGGCCTCTTCTTTCTTGAGTTCTTCAGTTCAGGAGTTCAGGGAGAAAAGCTTGTAAATATTTGTTCAATATACCGAACAAGAAAAGCCCATGGGAATAATTTAAGTTTTTAGTTCTTGTGTGGTTAATTAGACAATTTCAGAAGTGTATTCAAAGGGAATACACTATATTGAAAACAATGCAGAGAGAACTGTTTTCCTGTTTCATTTACCTGTTTATAGATTGATATCGGCAATGTCCAATTGATATTGACTCCCAGCACCTTCTAATGCAGTCTGAATAGATATGAAAATCAAGACCTTTCATGGCTGACAATCAATCAGACTTTGTCCCCATCCCCACCATTTCCCTCATCCAACCCCTGGCACTCCTATGGATCAGGAACAGTGTGGGCAGCAGGAGCAGGGCAGTGATTCTTCCCTTTGCTCTGTACTGGTTGGGCAGCACCTCGAGTGCTGTGTCCAGTTCTGGGCCCCCCAATTCATTAAGGACATGGAGGGGCTGGAGTCTGTCCAGAGTAGAGCAACAAGGCTGGTGAGGGGACTGGAACACAAGTCCTGTGAGGAGCAGCTGAGGGAGCTGGGGCTGTTTATCCTGGAGAAGAGGAGGCTCAGGGGAGATCTCATCACTCTTTACTGACAGGAGGGTGCAGCCAGGTGGGTGTGGTATCTTCTCCCAGGGAACAGTGACAGGACAAGAGGACATGGCCTTAAGCTGCACATGGGGAGGTTTATGCTGGACATTAGGAAATATTCTTCACAGAATGTGTGATTGGGCATTGGAATGGGCTGCCCAGGGAGGTGGGTGACTCACTGTCCATGGAAGTGTTTAAGGAATGACTGGATGTGACACTCAGTGCCATGGTTTGGGTGACAAGCTTTTGGGTCACAGGTTGGACCTGATGCTCTCCAAGGTCTTTTCCAGCCTGGTTGATTCTCTGATGATGGTGACACTGCAGGGTCCTGGGGAAGCAAGGGGCCATTGTGACACTGCAGGGCCTGGTGGCACTAAGAGGACCAGAGTGACACTGTGTACGGCATGGCACCCTAGAGCCAAGGGGCCATTGTGACCCTGTGGGGCTAAATGCAAGCAAGGAGTCCATGGTGACAGTCTGGGTCCTGGTGGAACCACAGAGGCCACTGGGACCCTGTGGGGCCTTGCTGAGCCAAGGGGCCATTGTGCCACTGCAGAACCAAGGAGACTCTTGTGAGACCCTGGGCCCAATGGAATCAAGAGGCCATTGTTCCATTGCAAGGACTCTTGGAACTGACAGAACAATTGTGCCACTGGGGTGCCTCATGGAACCAAGGGTCCCTGGTGACACTGCAGGATCTTGTGTAACCAGGGCTCCATCGTGACACTGCAGGACCCAAGGATCCAAGGGACTTAGTGACACCAAGGGGTCCTGTGGAACCTGAAAGGGACATTGTGACACTTGGAGGCCTCATGGAATCATGGAGACTTGTGACACTCTAGGGCATCGTGGAACCATGGTGACAGCAAGTTGTCTGGGAGTGTTGATCTGCTGGAGGGTACGAAGGCTCTTCACAGGGAACTGTACAAGCTGAATCCAGGGCCCAAATCCAACAATGTGAGATTTAACAAGTCCATGTGCTGGGTCCTGCACTTTGGTCACAACAACCCCTGCAGCGCTACAGGCTGGGGACAGAATGGCTGGACAGTAGCCAGGCAGAGAGGAACCTGCAGGGACTGATGGACAAAAGGATGGACATGAGCCAGCAGTGTGCCCAGGTGGCCAAGAAGGCCAATGGCTCTGGGCCTGGATCAGGAGCAGTGTGACCAGCAGGACCAGGACAATGATTTCTTCCCTGTGCTCTCTACTGTTTGGGCAGCACCTCAAGCATTGTGTCCAGTTCTGGGCCCCCCAATTTAAGAAAGATATGGAGGGGCTGGAGTGTGTCCAGAGAAGGGCAACAAGGCTGGTGAGGGGTCTGGAACACAAATCCTGTGAGGAGAGGCTGAGGGAGCTGGGATTGTTTATCCTGGAGAAGAAGAGGCTCAGGGGAGACAAGGCAGTGTCAGGGCACAGGTTGGACTTGATGATGTCCAAGGTCTTTTCCAACCTTGCTGATTCTGTGATTCTCTGAAACCACCCTCGCAGCAGTTGCAGGGTGAGCCCTGGGCCTCCTCTTCAGAAGGTCCAGCAGCCCAGGTGCCTCAGTTTCTCCTCACAGCCCCAAAGCCCATCCTGTCAGTCCTGCAGAGCCTCTGCAGCTCCTCCTCCTTGCCCAGAACAGGGAGCCCCACAGCCAGACACAGCAGCCCAGATGTGCCCCCCTGGGCTGTGGAACCTCTGGCAAGGGAGCAGCACGAGGCACTGCAGGAGCCTGCAGACAATTCCTGAAGCACTTGAAGGATGATCCTGCTCCCCAGGGGACATTCTCATGGTGCTGGGAACTAAGGAACTGAAATGGGGAGTGGGGCTAGAGGGCCAAAGAGAAAACGGCAACCAGGGATAGGCTGTTTGCAGGGGAGGGAAGAGTGGTGGGCAGTTGAAAGAAATTTGTAGCAGGAAGGGTAAAGAAAGCCAAGGTGAAGCAAAGGAAATTCTGAGGGCAGTTTGGGGGTGGCTGCCAGGCAGCCCTGGCTCTGAGCAACAACATCTGCAGTGGCACTCACAGGAAACTCACAGCTCACAGGAACAAACTTTCTGGATGACTTCAGAGGCCACCACAAACCTGAGTGGTTTCCCTGCTGTCCCCCAGCCCTTCCTGGCCCCAGGGGCCGACAGCATTTGTGCTCCCTCAGGTTCATCTCCCCACACCAGCGCCATGGGGGTGCTGACGCCTGCTCTGGGCAGTGCAAACAGGGGCTCCTGAGCCAGTGCTGCCATGTCTGTGCCTGCAAGGATGTGGCACCTGTGTGAGCTGGGGGAGAGGCCAGGGCTGCAGAGGGGGGATGTTGTTGGCAGGTGCATGAGGATGCTCTGGGACGCTGCCCTGGGGTGTCCAGTGCAGTGGGGATGGATCAGCCCCTGCTCTGCTGCTCCTTCCCGTCTCCCCCAGGCACCTTGCAGAGCCCCAGCCATGCTGTTTGCCCCCAGCCTGCCCACGGCCACCCTGGGGCTGCTCACAGGGCTTTTCTCTACTGAGCATTGGCCTGGGCGTGTTCTGGAGAGAGCCTGGGCAAGGAGCATCAAGCCCTGTCTTGCAATGCAAGATGTAACCAAAAAAAGTGTATTCTATTACCATCTGTTAAAACCAGGAGGGCAGGTTTTTTATCTCTTCCATGACCCATCCCTCATATCCGTGAGTGGGATCTTCTCTTAATGGCCCAGCTGTTAAAACCAAATGGGGAAGTGTTCTTCATTTCTTCCATGACCCATCCTCCCTCCAGGGAGATATCTTCTGTTAATGGGCCATTGAGTCTCACTGCATGACTGATAAACTTACATCATCGCATTGTGAGATGCTCCACCCAGAGGGAGGAGCCAAGCATTCCTACCTGGATATAATCTGAGATTTAAAGCACCAGAAGCAGCCAGTTTCCACTGGATTCCCAGAGGAAGACCAGACCCATCCACCACCACTGGACCTTCAGAGGAAAACTACACCCTTCTACAAGATCATTGCTTCAACAAAACCACATCTGTCACTCCAGGAGGACTGCAGCCACGATTTGATTGGACTGCTAGCAACACCCTGAATAACTTGGTGTCAGGTTGTATTCTGACTCTGTCAGGTTGTTTTTTTTTTGTTTTGTTTATCTATTGTTTTGTTTTTCTGTTTGTTTGTTTGTTTGTTTGTTTTTACATTTGTTTTTTACTACTGTATTTTTAGTTTCATTTTCCTACGAAATAAGTCTTATTCCTATTGCCTTATCTTTACTTGGGAGCCCATTAATTTCAAAATTATAATTTTAAAAAAGGCAGTTTATATTTTCTTTTTCAATGGAGGCTCCTGCCTTCCGTAGCAGACCCCTGTCTTACCAGTCCAAGACAGGGAGCTCGGCTCAGATATCCTGAGGGGTCCCTGGGTTGGGATTTTTGGGGTGGGGATATTTAGAGAATGAAGAACTTCAAAGCTGGGTGGAAAATGCCCCTTGGGGGGACACTGGGGTGTCCCAGTGGCGGCTTCTGGCAGAGGCAGCCTGGAGGAGCAGAGCCCTGTGTCCCCCAGGAGCCCAGAGAAGAGGAAGCGCTGCAATTTGCAGGACTCTCAACAGCTTGGAGAGGGGCAGGGGGGGACTCCTTGGACCTCCTGCACCCCAAAGCAGAGAATAAGGGGAGAAGGGACCTTGGAACCCCAAAACTCCCAGCATTCCTAAATGGAAAATGGAAAAGGGGGGAGCTTTTCAGGTTCCTGGGATTCTCAGCAGCCTGGGGAGGGCAGGGACTGAGTAGAAGGGGAACCCCCAGTACAGGTGTGACCCCCAGCAGCTGGGACAGGGGGGAACCCCCGAACACCAAAGGAGAGAGACCAGAGACAGAGAACTCCACAAGGGAATTTTCAGGGCTGACCTTGGTGTTTGATAGGCTATTAGGGACTCAAATGTCTGGTGACTTGTAGAGATGGACTTGAGCAGAGGGACATTCAAACTCAACATACTCGTCCCTTGTTTTTTGCCCAAACCAGGATTTTGCATTCCTACACATTGGCTGGATGGAGGAGGAGGCTGTGAGGAAGAGGAAGATGCCCCAGGACAGCCAGACAGGTGAGGAGGAAGTCAGTGCCCCTTTCCCCCTCTCTCCTGCTCCATCTCCCAATCCAACATGGCCCCCGGCTGCAGGACAACCCCGCTGCCAACACCGTCCTGCTGGGGATGTGTTGGGAGAATCTCCTTCCCCTTCCCTCTGGCACGGAGGCAAATCTCATCTTGTCCTTGTCCTTCCTCCCCCAGACAAGGAGCTGAGGATGGAGACCAGGGAGGACAAATCCCTGCAGCAGAACCTCGTGGAAGAGGCCATTTTGAGTGGCTCCATGGCACAGGGATCAAATGCGGAGAAAAAGCACCTGAGATCCTGCAGGAGGAAGGACTCCAAACCCATCCCAGGGTGCTCTGAGGAGGAAAGAGCCACCCTGTGCCAGGAAGGTGGACAGAGCTTCAGCCAGAGCAACACCACTGTCCAGCAGCAGATCATCCACACTGGGGACAGACCCTATGAGTGTCCCAAGTGTCAGAAGAGGTTTCAGACCAGCTCAGATCTCCTCAAGCACCAGAAGATTCACACAGAGGAGAGGCCCTTCCGCTGTCCTGACTGCAGGAAGGGCTTCAAGCACAACTGCACCCTCATCAGGCACCGGCGCATCCACACTGGGGAGAGGCCCTATGAGTGTCCCCAGTGTGGGATGAGCTTCAGACAGAGCTCTCACCTGATCCGCCACCAGAGGATCCACACCAGGGAACGGCCCTACAAGTGTGAGCAATGTGAGAAGAGCTTCATCCAGCACTCCAATTTGGTCCGCCACCAGAACATCCACGCTGAAGAAAGGCCATACAAGTGTGGAAAATGTGGGAAGGGCTTCAACCAAAAGTCTCAGCAGATCATCCATCAAATGATCCACACTGGGGAGAAGCCCTACGAGTGTCCTGAGTGTGGGAAGAGGTTTCAGACCAGCTCAGATCTCCTCAAGCACCAGCAGATTCACACAGAGGAGAGGCCCTTCTGCTGCCCCGACTGCAGGAAGGGCTTCAAGTGCAACTCCCACCTCATCACCCACCGGCGCATCCACACTGGGGAGAGGCCCTACGAGTGTCCCCAGTGTGGGAAGAGTTTTTCTGGGAGCTGTAACTTGACCAGACACCAACAGATTCACCAGTAAGGGAAACCCGGCAAGTACCCAGAGTGCAGGCAGTGTTTTGTGTGAGTCTCCGACTTCATCTCCCATCTGATTACCCACATCAGGAAGAGTCCTTGTGACCCACATTTCCCGCGACCCATGCTGAGAAGTCACCTGTCCCTTTCTCTGGCGCTGGCAATGATGTGAGGTGGGACTGAAGATCATGAGGGTCTGGCCATGGCCCCTCCATTGTATTTGATCCCACATCAGGTTATTGCCAGGGACAGGAAAGGGACTCTCTCTATCTCCTGCGTGGAGAAGGGTGTCCCTTCCCAGCAGGAGGAAATACGTGGCTGGGAAGTTCCAGTCAGTGCTGTTGTAGTTTTCCCTGTATATCATTTGTCTTCTCCCTTCTATCATCAATATTGACTCTGTTCCTAGTTGTTCCTTATCTTATTGTTATTCCCAGTAAATTCATCTTATCCTAGCCTGGGACCTTTGTACTATTGTACTTTCCATGGGAGGCTTGAGGGCAGGAAGCGGCAGCTCGATTTTAGCAGGGAGCACAAAACTGGGGAATCCCATTCCTAAATCCCAGCCCATGGAAACCGAGCATCCCAGCTGGTCCCAGCCCTGGTTGCCCTGACAGCAGCCTTGGGAGCGGGTCCCTGGCTGGGGGCTGTGGGAACCTCTTCACTCTGGTGCCCAGGGACAGGACTGGAGGGAAGGGCTGGAGCTGAGTCGGGGCAGGTTTAGGTTGGATCTGAGGAAAAGGTTTTTCCCCCAGAGGCTGCTGGGGCACTGAACAGGCTCCCAGGGAAGGGTCACAGCTCCAGGGCTCTGGGAGCTCCAGCAGCGTTTGGACACCGCTGCCAGGCCCAGGCTGGGATTGTTGGGGTGTCCTGTGCAGGGCCAGGAGCTGGACTCGAGGATCCTGATGGGTCCCTCCCAACTCAGCCAATTCTGTGCTTCTGGGATCCCATGGCCCTGGGAATGGGGCTGCAAATGGTTGCCATGGCAACGGGCTCTGGCTCCAGGCCTGAGCTGGTGTCCATGGAACCACCCCTGGCATGGGATCTGCATGGAGCTGCCAAGGGACCGACCATAGCAACAGGGGCTGGGGATGGTTGTCATGGAAACTGACCATAGCAACAGGGGCTGGTGATGGTTGCCATGGAAACTGACGATAGCAACAGGGGCTGGTGATGGTTGTCATGGAAACTGAACATGGCAACAGGGGCTGGTGATGGTAGTCATGGAAACTGACCATAGCAACAGGGGGCTGTGATGGTTGCCATGGAAACTGACCATAGCAACAGGGGCTGGTGATGGTTGCCTGCTAAGGAGCCGAGTTGTCACAGGCCCTCAGAGGGGTTCCATGGGGACTTTCCAAGAGTCTCCAGGCCTTTCCAGAGCTGGAATGTCACAGGCAGAGACAGGGGCTCCATGGAGACCTCCCAGGGGTTTCTGGGGATGGTCAAGAGCCCTGTGGTCAGAGGCAGTCACAGCCATTCCATGGTGACATCCCAGGGTACCTTGGGCTGCAAAGGCACCGATCTGTCACAGGCACTCACGGGGGCTCCACGGTGACATCCCAGGAGTCCCCAGGCTGCCAAAGAGCTGGGATGTCCCAGACACTCACAGGGGTTCCTGTCATGGGCAGAGTGGGAGCTTCAGGCAAAAGCTTTGTTTCTTCATTGGAGAAACTCCTGCTGTGTCATGAGGTGGAGAAATGACACCCAACAGCCACCATGGATCCTCAAACCTCTCCAGAACGCCTAGACTTTTAAAATTCCATCTAAGAGAGGAGACTGGGAGTGGCTGGATCCAATCCTATCCCCAGATTTTGTCAAAGGTTTATGTGTAAAAGATTGGACAGGTGAGATTGACCTGCAATGCTATTTGTCCCACAGGATTTACAATTGAATACCAGATATATTTATATAAATACAGCTATGATTGATTCTGATCAGGGTTAGACTGAAAAATTTACTTACACCACAGAGTAAATTTTAAAAAAAGAGTTATTTACACCACGTATAGGAGCTATAACAAGTATAGAATATAGGGCTCTAGGAAGGAATTTTGAAGTAAATGTGCCTTTGTTGAAGTTGTTTCAGCCCGTTGCAGGCAGAGCCTCCTGCTCCAGCAGGAACTGCCTTTCCTGTGCCAGGACCAGGGCAGATCCCGCTGCAGGAAAAGCCCCAGGCCAGCCCCAACACAGTGAAGGCCTCGGGCACAAGTGCAGAGTGCCGTGCTGGGAGCTGTGCCAGGGAGAGCCTGAGGCACCAAAGGCACCTTGGCAGCAGCAGCTGCTTCCAGGCCATGGCCAGAAGCCTCCCTTGGCAAGGCGGCCTGGTGGCCACCACTGCAGAGCTGCTGCTCCAGGGCTCATTTCTGGCTGGGCTCTGCCCCAGCCCAGAGTGTGACCTCAGCCCTGACTCTGTCCCAGCCGCTGTGCCTGAGCCCTGCAAAGCCTAAAGGTCACCTGTGCCAGCCTGGCTCTGTCAGCCCCTGGGGCAGGGCAGGGAAAGGCCAGAGAAGGGGCTGGCTTTGGCTGCTGGATGTGGGCTCCAGCAGAGACAAGGAGGAGTCAAGCGAGTGGATGGAGTCCAGTGAGCAGCCCCTTCTCCCCATGCAATCCTGGAATGCTTTGGATGGGAAGAGCTCTGCAGTGCTCTTCTCATCCAAACCCCTGCCATGAGCAGGGACATCTTTCACCAGATCAGGTTGTTCAGAGCCCTGTCCCAGCTGGGCTTGAATGTTCCCAGGGATGGGGCATTGACCACCTTCCTGGAAGCCTGTCCTTGTGTATCACCAACCTCATCATCAAAACTTTCTTCCTTATCTCCCCTTATCTGAACCTCCCTTCCTTTAGTTTAAAACCACCACACTTTGTCCTATTGTGACAGGCCCCACTAAAACCTTTGTCCACCACTGCATTTCCAATCAGCCGGGTTTCCATGGCAATTCCATGAGAGGTGACCCAGGTGTGGTGTCCCAGTGAGGGCTGCCATGGAAGCAGTGCCCAGCACTGCCCCTTTCTGTCTGGCTGAGCTGGCCTTTGGCCCTGGCAGTGGCGTTTGCTGCTGGTTCCGTAGCGCCTGAGCAGCCGGCGCGGCACAGGGCAGGTGGCCGTGGCACAAGCCCCCAGCAAGGGATCCCCTCTGGCTCTGGGCAGTGACACCAGCCCTGAGCAAGGGGCTGGTGCAGAGGGGTCAGTGCAGTGTCCATGGCCACAGCCCCCTGCAATGGCCCAGGGCAGGTTGTGATGATGATCCACCCTCACTCCTGGCCCAGGGCAGGGCTGCAGGGCCCTTCCCCACAGCCTGTCTGCACACAAGCACTTCCAGGGCTCTCTGCATTTCCATTCCCCTCACTCTTGGCTCACTCACACACCTCCCAACAACCCACCAGGGGCTTTGAGCTGCAGGGAGTTCAAAGCTTGTCCGTCCTTCAGGAGTTGGCCTAATTCGGCCTTCTGCCAACTCTGGATTTGTGTTTGTAGTAGATCTTCCTGTGTGTCTAAAACATTCCTTGCATGGTTCTGCCTTGGGGAAGGGGAACCTCCTTGGTGGCAGCTTGGGCTTGGCACACACTTGAGGAGATTGTCTGAAACTCAGGAATTTTAGATTGCTAAAAAAGGAAGAAAGCACCTCTGCCTGAGTGCAGCCAGTTCTCTGAGCAAAGCAGGTCCCAGGTGAGTGAGGAGAGACAGGAGGGGGTTGGGGGATGTGGAGCAAGGTTGTCCACACTGGGTCAGACCTCAAGGCACAGCTTCTCTGACCTGGCCAGACCTCCTGAGGGGAGAACCCTGGGTCAGTATCAGTCACTTAATGCTGCAATCACCTCTGCTCTAAAGAGAAGAATATTCCTTGAAAATAGAAATGTGGATTTTTTAGAAGCTCTTTGAAATATTTCTCCATAAATCTAGGAAAAAAGACTTCCTAGTGAACTGCAGCAGACCAGAGGGAAATCAAGGCACAGCCATGGTTTTTGTTGATTGAATGTCTTATTAAATTTGTTGCCAATGTTTCTCTGATTTCTAAGGTTGCCAGTAAAGGCTGCTTTGTTGTTTTGAGCTCCTCAGAATCCCTTGTTGGTATTTCTCCAGTGTTTCCAACTCAAGAGTACACAAACAATTTTAATTCCTTTTAAATCTCTAATTGAGAGAGTTGTTCGGGGACTGAGGGTCAGGGCTTGTCTGTCCTGCTTGGCACAGCCCAGGCAGGGCTTTCACAGCCACATTGCACACTCCATTTCCCACCTGCACCCGCTGCTGCCTCTGAGTTCTGCTTGCCCAGCCCCAGGGACGCTCTCCTTGTCTGCCCATTCCCCCACGGTCTCTGGGCAGGGATGGCCTCAGTGGGGGCTGCTGACATCCTCAGACACTTGGAGGCTGCTGCTGGATTTGACTTCTCCAGAGGCTTCTTCAGCCTTCAGCTCTTCAATTCAGGAATTCAGTGCCCCAAGGTGCATTATCATTCAGAATACCTTAAAAGGCCAAGCCTCTGGGAATAATTTGATTTAGGTTTTCAAATTTTTGTGGTTAATTAAACAGATTTTGGAAGTGTGTCCATAGTGAATATATTATATTTACAAAAGACAGTGAGAAAATATTTTTAGGTCCTGCTTAGGATTTTTTTCCTATTAATACATTTATATGTTCAATCTCCAATTGACATTGAATGCCAAGGTACTTACTCATGCAGTTTGAGTAGATATGAAAATCAAGATCCTTTATGTCTGACAATCAATCAGACTCTGTCTTTACTCCCACCCCACCATTTGCCCCATCCAAGCCCTGGGACTCAGAGCAGCCTTGTGCAAATCTGAGCTCCCTCCACCCCAGGCTGGACCTGCAGGTTTCAGCTCCTGGGCTCCAACTTCCACCTGCTTTCCTTGGAGAAGGAGTTGCCTGAGACACAGAGGGATGTTCATTTATTGTCAGCCAACAAACCCAAGGGAAGGCACAGCTCCATCAAATGCAAAAGTCATTCTTCTCCCTGGCTCTGCCCTGCACCTGATCCCCACAGCCTGTCCTGTTTCCTTCATCCCTCCACTGCCAGGGACTTTCTGGGACAAGGGAGCTCTGCTCTGGCTATGGAGGGAGGTGCAAGTGCAGCCACTGGAGTGGGAACCACAACTCATCAAGTTTGTGTCTTTGGAGGGACCAGGAACTGGTGAGACTCAGAGGCACAGAAAGGTTTCTCTTCATGGCCAATATAAAAAATGTGAACATGATAAAATTTAATAAACATGAAAACACTTCCCTCAGCTCCTTGTGACATCCCAGCAACATCTGACATGTCCACAACCCACAAGTGATTTCCATACAGGAAGAATTTTCAACTAAGACATAAGAAGAGGTGATATATAAGATAAAAATAGAACTAAGGTGCTGACTAAGGTGTTACTTAAACTTCTGAAAAATTGGACAATTCTGTAAAGAACAAAGCATTAAGCCAGTCAAGGGAGATGCATTGGAATGACTGGAGAACAGCTGCAGGAGGAAATCTGGGAGCAACAGGAAGGATATAGATCCAGCTGCTCTATATGAAGAAATGCCCTTACACATGGCCGTTTAAACAGGAGACCTGGAAACACCTGAAGGAAGAGGGCCATGAATTGTTAGACTGATTGCTGGTGGCAAAGGTAGAGAGGAAGACCAGTATTTCTCCCAGTATTTCTCCTCCTGCCATTGGTAGGAGAATCCAGTAGATCCAGGAAATTCCTGTTCCTGGTGGGAAAATTTTGCCACTTCTTAAAAGTACTCAAATGATGCAGATAAAAAAATATTTTCTTTTACATTATGAGAGTAAAAGATATTAAAACCTGTGCCCCCTTCCAGGCAGACATTGGTTGTGTGCCCATGCACAGG
>NW_026690517.1:0-6061 GCF_015227805.2 Hirundo rustica | reverse complement strand
GTGCTGGGGAGAGGCCCTTGGTGCTGCTGAGAGCTCAGGGGAGCTGGCAGAGCTTGGAGGGAGCTGGGCTGGGCTGAGAGAGCCTGGCACAGAAACCATCAGTGTCCATCTCAGCCTGTGTGAGCGTGCAGGGGCAGGACTCAGCCCAGGCCTTGTGGGGCAGGCCCAGCGCCTGTGGAAGGCATTGAAAGCAGGCAAGTGGCCCAGAGAGGAGGCTGCTCTGTGCCCTTGGTGGCATGGACAGAGCAGGAACACGGCCCAGGACATTTGTCAGCGCCAGCCTCTGTCCCCAGCCATTGCCAGCCCTGGCTGCTCAGCCCAGGTTTGCGGGGCAGTTTGGCTGTGGCCCAGCTCCATCCTCCTGCGGGGCTCAGGGCCCGTTCCCGGCCATGGCCAGCCCTGCCCAGCCTCTCTGCTGGCCCAGAGCCCGGCAGAGCCCGGGGCAGGGCTGTCTGTGCAGGCCCACAGGTGCCACGGGCTGTGCAGGAGCTGGCAGAGGCTGCCCAGCAGGGAGGCCATGGGGCACAGAGCCCCAAGGCTGCTGTGGGCACCACGGCACAGGGGCCGTTCCCACCCGCAATGCTCCTGTCCTGCCCTGGGCCTGCACAGGGGCTGTGGCACCATGGCTGGGCCAGCGCAGCACAAAGGGGCCACACAGCCGCTGCCGGGGCTGACAGCAAGGCCAGGCACACACAAGGAATTGCTGGGCATTGCCTGGGCTGGGCAGGGCTGACTGTGCCAAAGGCAGAGCTCAGCTGCCCTTGGTGGCTGCAGGAAAAGTCCAGAGCCCAAAGAGCCTCCATGGCTGTGCTGGAGACCAAGGCTGGAGGAGGGAAATGCAGGGCTGCTGCGGGATGGGGAGGGGATTGAATTCCAGCACACACCTCAGTTCTCTGATGATCCCAGCATGATGCTGGTCCCTGTTTCAGACTGGAGCAGAGCAGATGTTTATGGGACAGGAGCCCTCCGGGGCTGTCAGTTACCTGCAGCTTGCAAGGTGCTCTGCTCTCCCTCAGCTCCTCTCTGAGAGATGTCAATCCCAGCTCGGCACCTCAGGACACAAGAGGCACTGCCTGTTCATGGGCAGACAACTGATGTCTGCCTGGAAAGGGACACAGGTTTTAATTACTTTTAATTTCATAGTATACAAGCACATTTTTATTATCCAGGTCATTTGAGTACTTTCAAAAAGTGGCAAAGTTTTCCCACCAGGAACAGGAATTTCCTGGATCTACTGGACTCTTCTGCAGAGGGCAGGAGAAGAAATACTTATCTTCTCATCTACTTTGCCACCAACATTCAGTCTAATAGTTCATGACCTTCTTTCTTCAGCTGTTTGAATAGCCATGCCTAAGGACATGTGTTCATGTAGAGCCGCTGGATCCGTGTCGTTCCTGTTGCTCCCAGATTTCCTCCTGCAGCTGTTCTCTGGTCATTCCAATGTGTCTCCCTTGACTGGCTTCATGCTTTCAGCTTCAGAGAGTTGCCCAATCTTTCATAAGTTTAAATAACACTTTAATCAGCATCTTAGTTGTATTTTTATGTTTTATATCACCTCTTCCTATGTCTTTGTCTAAAATTCTTCCTGTATGGCAATCTCTTGTGGATGGTGGATGTGTCAGATGGTACTGGGATGTCACAAGGAACAGGGGGAAGTGGTTTTATGTTTATTAAATTTTATCATGTTCACATTTTTTATGTGGGCCATGAAAAGAAATCTTTCTATGCCTCTGAGTCTCACCAGTTCCTGTTCCCTCCAAAGATACAAACCTGATGAGTTGTTCCCACTCCAGTGGCTGCACTTGCACCTTCCTCCATAGCCAGAGCAGAGCTCCCTTGTCCCAGAAAGTCCCTGGCAGTGGAGGGATGAAGGAAACAGGACAGGCTGTGGGGATCAGGTGCAGGGCAGAGCCAGGGAGAAGAATGACTTTTGCATTTGATGGAGCTGTGGCTTGGGTTTGTTGGCTGACAATAAATGAACATCCCTCTGTGTCTTGGGCAGCTCCTTCTCCAAGGAAAGCAGGTGGGAGTTGGAGCCCAGGAGCTGAAACCTGCAGGTCCAGCCTGGTGTGGAGGGAGCTCAGATTTGCACAAGGCTGCTCCGAGTCCCAGGGCTTGGATGGGGGAAATGGTGGGGTGGGAGTAAAGACAGAGTCTGATTGATTGTCAGACATAAAGGGTCTTGATTTTCATACCTATTCAAACTGCATTAGAATATGCTTGGATTCAGTGTCAACTGGAGATTGCACATATCAAGGCATTAACAGAAACAAAACCTGAACCGGACATAAAAAACCTTTTCTCACTGGCTTTTGTAAATATATATTCACTTTTAATACACTTCAGAAACTGGTTAATTAACCACAAAAATTTGAAAACCTAAATCAAGTTATTCCCAGAGGCTTGGCTGTTAAGGTATTCTGAATGTTAATGAGCCCTGGGACACTGAACAGCTGAAGGCTGAAGAAGCCTCTGGAGAAGTCAAATCCAGCAGCAGCCTCCAAGTGTCTGAGGATGTCAGCAGCCCCCACTGAGGCCATCCCTGCCCAGAGACCATGGGGGAATGGGCAGACAAGGGGAGCGTCCCTGGGGCTGGGCAAGCAGAACTCAGAGGCACCAGCGGGTGCAGGTGGGAAAGGGAGTGTGCAATGTGGCTGTGAAAGCCCTGCCTGGGCTGAGCCAAGCAGGACACACAAGCCCTGACCCCCATGCCTCAAACAACTCTCAGTGAGACATTTAAAAGGAATTACAGATGTTTGAGTACTCTGAGTTGATGCATTGGAGAAATAGCAACAAGAGATTCTCAGGAGCTCAAAACAACAAAACAGACTTTACTGGCAACTTTAGAAAATCAGAGAAACTTTGGCAAAAGGTTTAATACAATATTCACTCAACAAAAAGCACTTCTGAGAGCATTATAAATTGGCCCATTGAATATCACAAAGTCTAAACCTGTTCAATTTTAAGTTACTCAACATTTGCAAAGGGAGAGAATTAGAAGAGGAAAACACAGAAAAAAAGACAAGTAAGATACACAAAAGCACACACACACACACGCACACAGAGCTACCAACTCCTGGATTCCAGCAGTGTTCAGATAGAAATTCCAAGAGGATGTGGGGTCAAGATGTGTGCTTGCCTTGTGGTCAGCCTTGAATACCCCATGGTCTTCCTGGGCCCTTCCCCCGGGAGGGACTTTGGGTCACTTGGTCACTCAGGAGCTGGGCTGGGGGCTGCAGAGGTGGGTGTGGAGCATTGCCTTTGGTGTGCCAGGGATTGGCAGACACTGCTGGGCTGGGATAGAGGCTCTGGGGGGATTGGGCTTACAGGGCAGGGCAGTGCTGGGGTTTCAGGGCAGGGCAAGGCTGGACCTGCCCCTTCCTCCCTCACACACAAAATGTTTCCAGCCAACAATCTCCTCCAGTCTCTCACAACAGGCAGTGCTGGAGGTGGAATCCCAGTTGTGGCCATGGGCACCTGGACAAGAAGGACAGCTCTTTTCCACAGGAAGGTGTAATGGTTTTAGTTAAAACTGGGCAGAAACACTAATTAATATAGTGACTATACATTCATGAAATTTTGTTTGCTAAATTTAGTGTAGTGGTCTTAGTGTTTACTCTCTTTTTGTGGGAGAGGATCAGGAGAAACAAAGCAGACTCAAGCTGAAAAAACCATTTTTTTTTAAACACACACTAAAAGAATGGAAAAGATAAGAAAAGAAAAGATGGGAAAAAAACCCAAGAAAACCAAAATGCAACTTCAAAACACTCTTCCCTTCCCTTACAAACTGTTAACTTTCTTACAAACAACGTAGAGACAACCTGTGATTTTCAGTCAGTTTCACCATTTAAACATAATCGTTCATCATTTTGGGAGAGGAGTCTCTCTAGAGTCTTATGGACAAATTCGCCACAAGACAAAAACAGTCCTGGGACTCTCAATGTCACAAATCTGCAACTGCTTGGAATTTTTGCAGATTGTGCTGTCCCACCCATTCACAGCCTTTCCCCTGGCTACTGATAGGCCTCTCAGTGTATCTGGGGTACTGTTTAAGAAAGCTTCTTCTAGTATAAAACAAGGATTCTCTTCTAGCTCTAAAATAGTTGTCACCGTGAAACACAAAGAAATCACACGAAGACAAGAGATTTCTGCAGAGGTTCTTCTGATCCAGCTTCCAGCTGAAAGGGCGGAGAGAAGAAGACCCCTTTGTTTATTCTTTTACTTTTATACATTTGTGGGTCTAGCAGAAGATTGGCTTTTTGGGGTTTCCACCCCTCAGCCTCAGTGGCCAGACAAATTGTCAGTTACAATTGTTTTCAGGTTAGAAATATGCAAACAAAGGACAAAGAATGAAAAAAAAAGGATTTGTTTATATTACTTCTGTGGGAAAGGTAGAAAAACTGCTCTAATATTCCATAGTAACTAAAAGATCTGACTCCATTTCTGAAAATCAAAAGGCTAATAAAGAAACTCAGAAAAACCAGGGTAACAAATAGTTTCTTTCTCAAAAGAAATAAAGACCTCCTTTTAACCCAGGAGCTGAGGGCTTCAAATCACTTTCTTTCTAAAATCATCTTGTTCTCAAAGGCTGAGACCTCCTTTTATGCCAGGAGTGAGGGGCTTTAAGATTCCCACTTAAATCTCAATCATATCAATCCCCAACTTTGACTAGAACTAGCATTCCCCAAACAACATTAAGATGTTACAAGAAACATTTCTCCATAGTTTACACCAGAAAAGTTTGGTTAAAAATGTCCACATCCTCAATCCCTCTTCTAATAATCTTTATCAGTTCTTTCACTCCTGCTCCACTGACTCCATGTGGTGTCTTTCCTACGTCCACTCTGTCTCTTTCTTTTCTCTCTCAGGGAAGGGTCAGGCCTTGGAAGCTCCATGTTGCCAGGACAGGGTTAACTCTGCCCAGGCCTGCAGTGGCCATGTGATTTCTGCTCCAGGCAGCAGTCTCTCCATTTCAGATCAGCCTGGTTTCCTCCCTCCACTCTTTCTTCTCCGTCTGGAAGACACCGGAGGAGGGGAGCGGGAGGAGAGCTCTGCCCACCCCTCGGTGACAATCGGGGCAGCCTTGGCCTAACCAGGCCCATAGTTGTTATCAGGGGAGATCCCTCCCTGCTCTGGGGTCTCCGGGGAGGTTTTTGCAAAGTGGTTGATGTTAAGCTGCAACCTCTCCTCCCCCCGGGGAGCCGATGGAGTCCGGCTCGGCCTCGGGCGAGCTTCCCCCCGAAGGGGGAGGTGGGGTGTGGGGAGCAGTAGGACCCACTCGATGTTACCTGTTCAGCTGACCAGGAGGCAAAGGGCCTGACCTGAACAAACCCAGGATTTATATGGGTACTTCCCAAAGTCGCATTCAACATTCTCAGTGGCCAAAGCAGATGCCAGTATCTCAAACCAGCTTCTGATAGGTCCTTGTCCTTTCTAAACCTATTTCTAGGGTCCTTACAGGGTAACACTTAACATTCCTCCCTAACTAAAAACCAAACTCTGCTAACCCATGACAGTGACCTTTAGGCTTTGCAGGGCTCAGGCACAGCGGCTGGGACAGAGTCAGGGCTGAGGTCACACTCTGTGGGCTGGGGCAGAGCCCAGCCAGAAATGACCTGAGATGGGCTCAAATACAGTGATGGGACCATGGCCAGACCCTCATGTTCTTCAGTTCCACCTCACATCATTGCCAGGGGCAGAGAAAGGGACAGGTGACTTCTCTGCATGGGTCACGGGAAACATGGGTCACCAGAGCCCTTCCCAAAGTGGCAATGGCCCATTAACAGAAGAGATCTCTCTGGAGGGAGGATGGGTCATGGAAGAGATCAAGAACACTGCCCCATTTGGTTTTACACAGCTGGGCCATTAAGAGAAGATCCCCCTCAGAGATTTGAGGAATGGGTCATGGAAGAGATAAACAACCTGCCCCAGCTGGTGTTCACAGATGATAATAGAATACATTTTTTTGGTTACGTCTTGCATTGTAAGACAGGGCTTGAGGCTCCTTGCCCAGAAGACCTCAGGATTTCCTCAAGGCTACTGAGATAACAACAGGACTAAA
>NW_026690516.1:0-20827 GCF_015227805.2 Hirundo rustica | reverse complement strand
CTACCATTTAAAGAGATAATGAATTTTTGCATGGGGCCTCCCTGGTTTATTCTTTGTTCTTCTTAACTCAGTGCACATTTTCCTCAAGGCCAGGCGGTGGTGGGCTGCAAAACCCAGATTATGGTCTTCTGAAGCGGCAGGTACCCTGCCTCATCCACCCCACGTTCACTTGCAGAGGTGATTTGCCTCCTGAGGTACCTTCCCGTTTCATTTATAAGGGGTCACATGTGAAGACCCCTCTCCCATGAATGTGTCAATCTTCCCCCATCCAGAAGTCTGAGTAGATGCTGAAGGTGTGACCAAGCAGTTGTGACTTCCAGGGTGGGGTTTCTGTCAGGCACTGACTTCATTTCATGTATCAGTGACGCAGCAGTGACTCCAGAGCACCAACTCTTTCAAGTTAAAGCACATTTCTACTGCTGGTCAGTTTCTGACGATGTTTATGTTCTTTAAAACGTGAGGGGTTTTGGTTTGCATCTTATTTTAAAACTAATTAACCCCAGAGGCAAATAATTCTTTTCTTATTGTGTTTTAGAATGGAACATTTGCAGAAGTCATTACAACCCTTGTATTTGAATCAATTTCAGACTAATGTCCCGTTATCCAGAGCTGCTGGTTATTTTTTTGGCATTATTTTGGGTGATTTTAAAATCGGTGTGTTCTTCACCGTTACCATTAGAATTATATAAAGCATATTGTTTACAGAGCTGTGAAATGCTTTAAAAGCAGCAATTGCCCAAATTGAAATTTATTTCATCCGAAACAATGTCCTGGACATCCAGGTGGTAATAAACATTTTTCAACTGCATACAAACTGTGAATTGTATTTGAAATTAAATCGCCGCATTAAAATCTGCATTGCTGAACCTCCCGCTGGCAGCCACTGTTCTTCTGAAAAGTGACATCTTCCCCGGCACTGGTGGGGAGGGAGTTCTCGCACAGATGTTGCTGAATGGTTGCTTATCACTCCTCCCATACTGGGACTTTATAGCCACATATGCCGAAAAAGTACAAAGGAGGCAAGGTGTGTGAGGAATACAGGAGGGGGCCACCTCAGATTTAGTAACTATAGATGTTTTTGTCCTAACACACAAGGGTGGAAACCGCTTTATAAACCCCTATTAAAGCAGCATATTGCTGATGTCACAAATTATGTCATTTTTCAGCAAGCTGTTAGGTAGCAGCAGGATACTTAGAGGTCCCAATCTGAGTGCACAGCTTGAAGCCTCATCATCCATTGAAGTCAAGGAAATACTCCAGTCCCCTGGCCCTCTGTTTACAAATAATATATCAAGAATCAGGATGCCCACAAATGAACTTTCAGGCACTGAGCTAAAGGAAATATGTTTGTGAGTGCGTATTTCTAGACATATATGTATACATACTATATAGTCATCTATTTGTGTATGTGCACGTGTGCATTTGTGAGTAATGCAACTGAAGTCTGCAGTCTGACATTAGATTTTCTTTAAACCATCATTTTTCTTTATTCCTTGATATATAGAGTGGATGCTTCAAGACCAAATTTGCACATGGAGTCCCCACCAAAGTCAGAGACGGCCATATCAAAAAGGGGTACTCCCAAGTACTCCCATTTTTTTTCCTCCTCTTTAAAACAGTGAGGGTATAAAAGACCTCTGATTTAACAAAACGTACATAGGAAGAGATTTTTCTATAATGGAGTTGTGCAAAATAAATTAGCAGAAATGTATATACACTTACTCGTTAGTACAGCAGAACAGCTTGTTGGAGGCTTTCCTCGTCTCCTGGATAAATGATTCCTCCCCTCCCCACTAGAGTGGAATACATCATTGTGTTTTTCCAACAATTCACGTGCGTTTGGGAGACAACAACCTACATTAGAAGACGTAAAAGACATCGCATGTGGCCTGAGGTTGCGAAGCAGACGAAGGGAAGGAATTAAATTCAAAGCTAGCTGTGCCAAACTCATCAGTGGGTGCTTTAATCCCCCTCCCCATGGATTAGTGGGAGCCAAAGATGCAGCGTCTAGGCACAGCTTTGAATTGCCTGATTTTTGCCAGCATGTTGACATCACTCCCCTGGCAGAATGAGGGTCCTGGCAGGGAGATGGATTAGGTGGCCAAACACGGCATTTTAATCCCCACACCCTATCCCTACACCGATTCCAGTATTTTGCTACTTATTTACCGATGTAGTTGGCGGTAACTTCCTCTACTGGAAATATTACAGGGTTGGATTAGCTTCTCCTCTACAGAGTATCCCTGATTTAATTACCAGTGCAGCTATCCCCCACTATCTGCACCATAAATACTCTTGCTTACAGAAACATGATTACAGGATTAGAGTTATTGGGCCCCCGTCCAGACGAATGCAGTGACACAGCATAGCACTGGCACCTCTGAAAGCTACACTGACCTCAGGCATCTCTACATCAAAGGCCACGGCCACAATCTGAGCTTCATTAGCTTTCAAGGCTGAAGTTACAGGAGCACTACTTCCTCAGCCACTAATGGGAAACATTCTCCTCCATTTGCTGTTGAGGTGTTAAAAGTTCCTCTTAACATCAGTTACTGAGCTACAGCTTCACCGGCATCCCGGTAAAATAAAAATGAGTTGTGGAGTGGGAGCTGAGTTCAAATTGAAAAGCTATGTTGGACGTCCCTTACTCAAGCAAAGGGCAGTCACCAGCGCAGGGCTGCTTTGCGAGGAGGGACTACAGGGGGAGGTGCACCCCAAATCCCAAAGTGGGAGCCACAGGGAAATTCCCACTGTTCCTGAAGGGTTTCATATGGTTGTAGCCAACTGTTTAATGACGGAGGTATGTGAAGGATGCTCTGGTTTTCATTTGTAGGATGTGATGCGGGTGATTAGCTGCAGCTCAGAGCATCATCAGGTCCATATCCACCACGAGAAATCTGTGATCTGTGGTGGTAACTCCTCTAGCCCCCCTGGGTTGATCTGAACCTGCAAAGAGCAAACCTGGGAGGTAACATCTAATTCCAGAGAAAAAGCATACTCAGAGAGAGAACCACAAGGTGATAAAGCACTAAGCTGGACCAAACAGAATTTTTCCTCCTAGCACGCATTTCCTATGTGGAAATTTCTCTGAAATTTCAGTATACATCAGTTCCTCTTCACACAGCTGGAACATTAGTGTTTCCTTTGTCTTGTCTATATAGATGATGCATTCTGGCATACAGGTCACCTCTTACTGTGTTTGCACAGCTCTAACAAAGTAGTTAGGGGCTTGCAGTCTTTGCTCTAATTGAAGAAACCAGGTAAGTGTCTAGATGATGTGAAAGAAACCCCAAGGCTTTGTGACTCTCTGTCCAGAAGCGGACAAAATATTTGTTCCATGAAAATATTTGAGAATGGTAAGACATAGTCCACCACACTGGGCACAGAAAAGCAGGAACTGGCTTTGTATGAGAATTAAGAGGCTGAAATGCATAATTTGCATTAAAAATGTCATTGAGAATAACTTTTAATAAAAATTTTAAAAATTAAAAAAAAAAAAGGCAGTAGAATAGAACTAGAGGATTTACACTGAAGGGCTTGCTTTTCTTTCTTCAGTCCAGCTAGCCTTCTCTGGTGCTTTGCCTATGGGATTATAATTTCTACTTTTTGAGCTGGTGCTGAATAAAGGGGCTTGCCCATGAGCCTCCCAGCTGGGCCAGCTGGATAAGGTGGGCTGCTCAGGTGCTGCCAGGGATAAGGCTATGGAATTACAGGCTGGCCTCTGGAGCTAAGCTGCTCCTTCTCCTCAGGAGGTAGGAGACTTCCCCAGGTCTGAGGAGCTCCTTGTGGCTGGAAGATTTTGTGGAAGATATCAGCAGGCTCACATGCTGCCTTCAGAGTTTTCTCCAGCTTATATATTTGATAAAGCTTAGAAGCTTTTTTCAGCTGGCAAATTTAACTTAATCTCTTGGGTTTGCTCTGCCCTAAGCATTCTGTTCATGTTATCAGAGCTCATTTCAGTTTCCCAAGCTTAGGGCTGGGTTAGGAACTGAGGCATGTTTAGAAACCAGAGTAAGAAGAATTCTGCTGATTTTCAACTAAGCACATTTTCACCACAGAGATTACAAAAAGGCATTTATTTCCTAGGAAGTTATCACTGGATTTCTTCTTAAATTAAATCATTATCATTCAAAGAAATAGGAAATTCCTCATTATGTGTGCATTTTGCCTGAATTACTGATTCTTTCCAGGCTTTCCCTTTGCAGGGCAGTGACCCCCAGCTCAAACACCACAACAGCTCTCTGACCAGTGACGGCTTAAGTACTGCAGCAGCAGCCACTGCTGTTACAGCAGAAATCCAAGCCCTTTGCTTTGCAAACCTGGCAAGTATGTGATGTTAATTAGAAGCACTCACTCCCTTTACTGAGTTAAGATCAGGGTGGCACAGAGGCATAGGTTGACCCAGGGAGAGTAAAAAGGGCTCTTTTCCCTGTCATCACCAGGACCTGCAGCTCCTACTATCATTGCACATGACACACATACAGCTCTACAGTAATTTTCGTTATTCCAATTACTTTCATTCATCATTTTTATAATTTTCATCATTTCCATTATTTTCTCACTTTGGGACAAGGCAGCGTGTGGAGCGTGGTACAGTTAAATGAACACAGAAAGACTTAACAGTGGTAATGGGGTCCAGGTGAGAGAGGGGCTCTTTAGAGCTGGCACGTTCTTTAGAAGTGATGTATACCAATTATTGGTGGGTCACTAATGATTATTGCTGCAAGGATTTTAAAGTGCTCAAGGATCCGTGGAAGAGTCTAATCCAAAGCCTAGAAATGTGGACAGGGATTTTGTATTGAAAAGAGACGAAAAAAAACCCAGTTTAAAAGGTCCAGAAAAAAAAATGTTTCTAGTATTGTCTTTATATAAGAAAATAAAATGGGGGAAGAAAACAGCTTCCCTCTTCCTCTGTCTTGCCAGCATGCTTTGATGAAAAACAGGGAGGTGATTTCAAGAACACTTGCTCCAGCCTCCTGTTCATAAGTAGCAGGAAGGCCTGTCAAACCTGTCAAACTCCTTGAGCTCCTGGGGTTTACAGACTTCTCTAAGCTACCCCAAGCTAAACCACAATCCCATAAAGAAGCCTTTTCAGTAAAACCTTCTGCCATTTGCCTGAAGCCAACATATCACTCATTTAAAAAAAAAAAAAAAATCTCATTTGGAAACATCCCTTCCCCCTGTGCTTGCTCTCTCCTGGTGAAGCCCCGAGCAATGGCCTTACACCATCAGTTTTTTGCAGAAACCTGCCACCACAGGGTATGTCAGAGCCCAGAATCTGCAGTCCATATAGAGACCAAAGTCTTGCCAGCCCAAGGAGAGTCTGGTTTGGGTAAGGATTGCAGAAATGACCTGGCCTCAATCAGAGCTCAAGGTCGGTGTCGGATGGCTTGCATTCTTTTCTGTGCCTTGCCTCTTGGTGGACTTCTCTGAGCTCCTTGATTCCAGCTAGCTGCCAACGTGCATGGCCTACACTCTTTGCTACAGATCTAGAAGAGACCTCCAGGAAGTCTGGCCTTTGCCCTTTTCTTTCACTCCCT
The DNA here is from genome assembly GCF_015227805.2 of Hirundo rustica. Taxonomy (NCBI): domain Eukaryota; kingdom Metazoa; phylum Chordata; class Aves; order Passeriformes; family Hirundinidae; genus Hirundo; species Hirundo rustica. The sequence continues at coordinate 15,287 of NW_026690516.1, read as the reverse complement.
ATATGTCCTCAACCTTTCCCTGAATTTTTTTGTGAAAACAAAAGCTCTCAGATAATTGCCACCAGTAGCAGCCTTCATCTTCATGCCACACCCAACGGCTGCTACCCAAACTCCGCTCTGTACCTGCCCTGCCAGCATATGGAAAGCTTTAGTGCCGCAGATCCAAGACCCCAGCTGGCCACGGAACAAATCTCTGCAATTCACAGGACCACTGCTCTGTCATGGTGTCTAATCCAGTGATAGAAATAAACAGTAGCCCCCAAAGAAGAGGGCAGATGTGAAGCAACAGTCATTTTGGAGGCATTTCTGGATTTATTTGAATGGGATTGTAGGGGCCCATTCTGCCCTGAGTGACCATGGGTTTGTCAGCTCTTTTCCAAAATCATTTTGGGCTTGTCCCAACTAGCATATGTCTTTGGCAATTATCTGGTTAGTTATATGTCAAATCGTATCCTTTGATTTATGGGTGGCAGTTCAGAGGACAAGACACCGTATTTTTTCCCTGTACTTGCTGAGAGTAACAGAATCACTCTCAAAGTCCATCATGGCAGAACCACAGCAACACCATAATGAATAAAACCGTGATTCCTCAATGGGAGCAAAATGTGGCAACTTCAAGCTGCAATTTATTCACAATATGGGAGACATGCTCTGGCAAGTGTTAAGCAGCCTCAGTACCTGTATCATAAGGGTAGAGGTAGAGCAGAAGTAAATCTGTTGACAACACAGTAAACAATGATACCATAAAAACTGAAGCAAAACTTGAAACATACCCCAAAATACAAGTTTTGAAACCCAGCACTTAGTCTGTGCTATGAGCTGAAACCTTGCTTCATTTTACATCTGCAACAGCTAAAAATTCTTCAGCAGAGGCTGCAGTGTTTGTACTGTGTGAAAAGGGAACAGCACATGGACAATATTATAATTGTTGTCCAGAATGCAAAATATGAAAACAAAGTTAAAAGGAGAGAGAACCAGCCTAACATACTTCCTTAGGACCTAGAACTACTGACTCCATAATTAAGCCCCTTAATGGACACAACCAGACAAAAAACATGAATGAATCTCCAGTTCATTATCCAAGTTCCCATGGACTGGGACTTCTCCATGGCAAAGGAACACACACAGGTTTCGAGACAGTACTCAACCACAGTCATGGATTTTATCCAGAAGTGGTGCGTAGCCCTATATATTATCAAACACATACAACCACTATAGTTGCTGATTTTGTAAATGTACTTGCAGGAAAGAATACAAATGTAGCAAGAACAACAGACAGAAATATTTAAGATTCTGACAAAAAAACCCTATCTTTATCTTGAAGCTCTTTTCCCTTATGCTTTGTGCTTTTGTTTCTTAAGAATAACCACTGTAATTCAGGACGAATAATGACCAGCAAGCCAGGAATCCTGTCCCCAGGGGTGTGTGCTGGGTTCCCAGTGAAAGCATGAGGGCATGCACAGACACTTCCAGTGCACTTCCACAGCCCATTCACCTCCTCCATCTGTAAAGGACAGTGAAATACCCCAGCTCACTGCACTGTCTTAGACCCTGCACCAACATCGATCTGTACTTTGTAAAGGCCAGAGTCCTTACAAAAAGTTCACGTAATGAGCAATTAGGACAAGCAATCCATTTATCGGGGACCTGAGCCACTAAGATGAGCAGTCACTCAGACCCAATCCTGTGGCAGTCTGTGCTTTGGGTGTTAAGTCACATGTTTAGTATAGCCAAGCTTGGAAAGGTACAGGGGAAAGTTGGAAAAGGTTTCATAGTTCTGATAAGACAAGCAATATCCTCAAATTTGTATTTACAAGAAAAAAAAGTAGCAGCAGTTTGCCATGATGTGCTAAAACTGAGGAGTGACACACCAGTGGGCTGGGGGGAGGCAGAACAGATCTCAGGACTGTTCACTTTGTCAGGGAAAGAGTTGACAGGATACACAAAACCAATGCTTGCTCGAGGCAGCCATGTTGGCTTCTGCTCCACTGGAAAGAGAAATGTTTGCCACATGGGATCAGAAAATATTGGCAGGGAAATAACTTTAATTTCCAAACCTGAAAAAGAGTGTTGTAAGCATTTAAAAATACAATAAATAAAATAAAATAAAATAAAATAAAATAAAATAAAATAAAATAAAATAAAATAAAATAATAAACATTTAAAAAGCAGGGAAGGAGGGGAATAACATTCACCTGGACTCTAATTTCTCTAACTTCACCTACAGACTCTCACCCTATGACGGGTATGTTTGAAAGAAATGTGTTTGTGAAAGAGGGCTTAAAGTAACTCCTGAATGCAAGATGGGGGGAAATCATGTGTACCCATCACCTGTGGGCTTGGAGGAAGGCAATGCAGCTCTCCCATACCAGTTACCAGCACAGAGACGTGGCTGACATTACAGATGCGTACATGTAGTTATATACATACGTACTGGAAAAGGCAGTGGAAGAAGTCCCAGCTAAAACATGCACTCTGCAAACTTTCAGCCTTCTAAATTTCTCCCGATTTCCACCTTGAATCAACTTAGGACTCAGAAGAAAGACAAAAAGGCATATTTATTTCTGTCTGGTGTCATCAGAGAGTGACAAAAACCTTATGAGACATTTTGTCTCATCTACAGCCTTCCATGCCTGTTGTCATTTGCCTCCTGAGCCTAATGGAAACCTGCCCTGGATGGTCCGTTCTTTGTTATTCTTTCGATTTCTTTGTCTTTTATTTATTTCCCTTGCCTCTCAAGAGCCGTTCAGAGGTCCCATTACTTCCTGCTGGCCAGGGAAGGCTATGAGAACAAATAGTTATATTGGATTAAAATACACACACTATCACAAGAAAAACAGAGGGAAGGTGGCAAGGGACTTGCTTAGCAAAGGGTGGTGGAAGTCATGGGACAGAGAGCTGCCAGAAATATTGAAGCAGGGTTTTATGTCAAGACTTGTTTTAGACATGATCTCTGCAAGGAAGGGAGCATCTGGATTCTTACTGTGGGGGTGCTGTAATTTGAACCTGCATATATTGAATTAGTTCAGTGTTTCCTTTGGATTTTAAATGAAAGCGTGTTTGAAATACTGCAAATTGCAGTTCCTGGCAGCGTGGATTCTCCTGGTACCGGAGGAGCCGGTGGCTGCTACAGCAGGAAGAGGAGGGCTCACGCACAGTGTGCTTCCCTCTGCAGCCAAGGTGCTCCACCAACCATCATCCTAGAGGAACATAACATAATTGCCAGAACTATGGACATCATTAGCCCCCCATCTCTAGGGCAAATGGACCCCGTGGTCCGTGCTTGACCCAGGCAACAGCAGATTGTATCTGCTACATTTGGAAATTTTCCTTTCTATCATCTGTTAAAAAAAAATATTAGCAGGTGCTGAAAATGGCGGCCTCCAACCTAGAGACCAAGAGCCAAAATACCAGAGGGGAAAAAGTCAGTTCTTGACAACCCCCTGACTCCAGGGCTGAATGAGCCAGAGAGACAATCTGCTGCTATGGGAGATGCCACATCAGAGGAGTGGAGTGGTAGCACCTCCTGCAATTAGTCTTTTTTTTTTTTTTTTTTTTTTTAAGCTACAAGTGGTAAGGGCCAATTCCTTGCCTCTGTGAAATGATAAGCCTGGTGATCCTTTCTGGTGCCATAAAACAGCTAGACCAGCTTGCATCTGATCAGAAAAGGTTAGGCTACCTGTGCACCACTCAGAATAACAATCCAGTCATTTAACATTAGCTGTGTAAATGGAGCACCGTTATGTATGCATATCCCAGGGAACACAGGAGAATAGATTCTTATGCACCATGCAATCATATACACACACTGGTGTAAAAATGGGCAGATATAAAATAAATATGCATATAGCTATGCCTTTGCCTATTCCAGCCTCTGGGTTATAGCATTGCCAATGTGTTGACATAAAACTGCAGTTTTATGGATCACATCTCAATAGGAATGTGTGAAAAGGGATTTTGTTTTGGCCGCAGCTCAGTCTCTTAATATAATTATAATTACTATTTTTACTACTACTGCTACTACCACTACCACAGTGAATCAGGAGTCCCCTTGCTTCTACCTACGGTGCAAACAGCAAGAGCAACCCTGACCTAAAAAACAGGACAGCTGAAAGAGGGACAGACACAACGCAATTATCTCCAAGATGGAGTAACAGGACAGGAGGTGGATGTAGGATTCAGCTCTCTTAAACTCCAGTCCCTGGTGTGGCCCTCTCTGCCACAACTTCATACACGGCTTTCTCGGGGAAGAAAAGAGGGGGAGAAATTACTTTATTGGTGCAGTGGGGGGAGTGGCTTTTGATACAACTGGTGTGGCCTTGCTCGGCTTTCCCGGCGTTTTTGCAGCAGAGATGGAGTTGACCATTGGTGAGGGTTGTACCGTGGGCCCAGGGCTGGTGGCTGGTGGCCTTGGCTGCCTCTGGACAGTTTTCCCGTGACACTGTGGGCCACCGTGGTGGCGGCTCCGCGGCAGAGGTAGCAGCTTGCTCAGGTCACACACACACTGACAAATACGTGGGGGCAAGAGCCAAGCAAGCGTTTCTTTCCTCCTTTATTTTTTTCACCTGCCCGCCTTTATTAGGGCCATAGTGAGAGTCATTGTGCTTCGTTTCAGCCTGAAAATCAGAAATATCTCTCCTTGACAGTTTGTCAATATAGAAGTGTTTTTTAAAAATCTCTCCAAGGAAAAAAAAATTCACTCTGAGTGCCATTTTGGCATTTGCCGGATCTCTTGTTGCTTCATGCTGGGTTCTGCTGGGTGCTTTATGAAAAACTCTCTAAAAGTGCCATTTTCTTCCTGACAGTGATCTCAATCACAGGCACGCAGCCCGTGCAGCCGGGACGCATCCCCACCACAGCCATTGCTCTGTACTAACCAAGCTTGTTCTGAGGTAGCTCTTTTCTGCCAGCACAGGGGAAATGAAATAAAATGAAAAATGAAATTAAAGAGAATGAGAGCACACCCTCCCCTCCTCCCCTCCCCACAAGGAACAATTTGAGAGAAAGGGGCAGAAAACACAACATGAGCCTCTTCAGTAAATGGCAGTGGGCTCACGAGGACTAGGAAAGCTGTTTGCCAGGAGGCCAAATGGTTTGCCTGCAGCTCCAGAAAAAGAGACGTTATTTGGTTGAAATCATTTAAAGAAAACAAAGGATGACTGCTACATGCCTGCCCATGATCGTCTGGAGCACTGTGCTGTTGTGGGGTGCTTATGCCAACCAAATGGCAACAAAATGCCAGTGCATGGAGCAGGGCTGTAGGCAGGCGTGCCTGCGGGACCAGCCCCCGACAGCTCCGCACAGGGCAGCTAACAACGCATGGAACCCCAAGGAAGGGAGCATGTCCCGCTCATTATCTCTGTCTTACAGGTGTTGAAAGGGAGGCTGCGGAGATTTGCCACCGAGGGCGTCTGTCGGAGCTGGGATTAGTGGTTGTGCGTCCCAGCTCTCAGCCCTGTGCACAGACGGCGTCTCTTGGAGCAGATTTGGGGGAAGATTTTTATCTCTCTCACACAAGAGAGAAAAGAAACACCTTCCAGCTTCCACTAAGGGAATTTTTTCTTCCTGCCAATGCCGTGTTGATTAGTCTTAAGGCACTGTTATTATTATCTGAGTTAGAAATCCATATTGTCAATTAAAACCTCACATCATCCCAGAGAGACCCTAAAGAAGATATTCTTTCAGAAGCAGGAATAACCGAGTTCGCGTAATGATGATCAGCAACAAGAACGATCATTTAGGAAAACTTGTAAATGATCCTGCTCTGCTAGCTGTCCATGAAGTCACAAATAAATTATTTGCATGTATGCCACTTAAAAAAAAAAACTACACTTCCCCAAAATACTTCTCCTGTTTTGGACTTTCTCTTTGCAGCCATCCAGCATCGACTCTGTTCTGAAACCCTTCAATGCCAAAAGGAGTGTGAAGATTTCCTACCTCATTACTGTCTTTCGAAGGCAGCAACAACCACAAAAAATAGACCTCAGGGAAGGGGGAGAAAATCTCTGCATGCTCAAACAGACCCCCGTCTGCCAGTTATCCCCTCTCTTTTGTGCTTTGAAGAAGTATCTCACCTCTTACAAGAGAGGCAAGTTTGTCATGGAGGGAGCTGTGGTTAGTAATTCTGTCTGCGCTTCCCTTGCCTCCTCTGAGCTGGTGATGCCGTGGGCCCAGCGGTCCCTCCCGTGCTACACAAAGAGTCAGTCTTGACCCAGACTTACTCCCTGGCACCCCTGGTTCCTCCAAAGTCGTGCATTTCCCAAACTGTCCTTCAAAAATGCAGTGCTGGTAACTGAAGAGATGGTTAGCCAGCAGCAAGTGGACCATGACAGAAATGTGAGTTTATAACCTGGCAACACAATTTTGGCTCTGAAATGTAATTGATCCCATTATGATCTCTGCACACAAAGACTTGAGTTTTAAATAATCTTTTGTTGAAAGATAATGTCCTGAGTGTATTTCAGCTTTAGTGAAGTTTAGTTTATGATCTGTTCCTGGCCCTTCTCAGCTATCAGCGATATTTTCCCAATGCCCTTCTTGCTGCTTTAATGCTGCCTCAGTTAATAATACCTGCTGGAGGGGCAGCAACATCTCTTGGCAAACTAAGTGTGCACAGTCTCAGGAGTCAAAAATCCGAATATGTATAGAGCACGTAAGTAATCATTAATGCATAGCACGTCCCCTCTGGTCATTGAAATAAATTATTGACATCAACATCAACAAGAAAAAAAACAGGTGCCGCCCCAATGGTTGAGACCCCATAGGTAAGCATAAATTATCAGAGTGCTTCAAAATTTCTAAACCTCCTGAAAACGAGAGAATAATCATGCAGTTGTAAATATGTAAATATTTATGTAAATAATCATGCTGGTTGTAAAGATCTGTGTGTGCACATACATGTCTGTGTTTGTGCGTGAGCACGTATCACACCTCAAAGTGGGCACACCATCACGTTGTGGCCTTAATCATTTGTCTTAAGTGGCTGGTGAGGGATCCCTATAGCATCTATATGTGCATAGCCAAGATTCACACTTGCCATGCCGATTCTTATTGCCACACAGTCTACAAATTTCTTCTGGAAAAGTGTAATCCTGGTTTTACCTTTATATTTTAAAAACCATTTCCCCATGTATTATCTCTTCACAGCTTTGTACATTTATGATTTTACTCTCCAAATGCCTTGACTAGAATGCTGTATCCCTGAAGAGAAATATATCCCCCCCTGCTATTTTTCTGCAGGAGCCTAGTTCATTCAGAAGCAAGGAAAAAAATGTTGTTTTTAAATTCCCCAACGTGCGGAGCTCAGACAAGCCACAGATGCAAATGTGGAAAGCAAACGTAGTGCTGGCATTAGGAAATGGCTGGGTTCACTGCGCTTGTAAGAGAGCACCTTTATTATTTAGGCATGGTTGTAAGCTGCCATTTTGATACAATCCCTGGGTTTCTGGACTGGGTACACAGAAGCTGGCACGACACACCTACTGTAGCCCCATAATACCCAGCCATCAATCAAGCGCCTTCTGCCAGCGCTGAGCTGCACTCATTCCCAGAGCTGGCAGCCACAAACAAGCCTGCACATCCACGTCACCAGCAACTCACGGATTGTCATATTGCTCCCTTTTGTCGTCGGGGAGCACCAGGGCCTGTGCTAGCACAGCAAAAGGTACTGCTGCCCTCCGTGAGACAGAAGTCCAGTGTTGCCATGGGGAAGCCTGAGCTGGAAGATGTCCTGCCGTGTCAGTGTCAGAGCACGGGCACTGCCCCAGCACGGGTAGAGGTGGGTCCTTCCCTCGGGAGGTGAAGGCTGTCCTCCCAAAGCAGCGGACAGAGGCAGCAGACAAAACGTGCACAGCCCTCTCCCCTGGGGACCAGCTTGGGCTATCTGCACATTCATGTCAGCATTACCCTTTCCCAGTCCAATATTTGGGCTGCCCAGCTGCCCAGCCAGAGGATGGGCTACAGGTTCCTCCCCACCCCTACCCCTGCTCGCTTGTCAGACCCCCAACTCCTTTGGGGAGAGTGGAAGCTGCAAGTGATGCTCCTGGTAGGGCAGCAGGTAAGATGGACTTGGCAACGATTTGGCCCCATGTTTTCTGGCAGTCAGAACAAATTTTAAAAATAAAATCCTCCACCTTGACATTTTAAATTTGTTTTAGGTATAGTAAATGAGTGTTGGAACCCTGGACAATTGGGTTTTGTAAAATTCTTAGTTCTTCAACAGATAGACAGATGAGAAAGGGAGAGAGCAATGCATTAATCCCTAGGAAAGCTGGGGCTCTGCTTCTTAAGTGGCAACGTAATGCAAAAAAAGAAAATGCTACAAAATAACTACATCGATATAAGGCCACATCTGCCATTAAAGGGGACCTGCTGTCACTCTGTGCCCCATGCCCTGTGCAGTGGTATGGGGTTGGTAGTGCCCTTGGAGAGCTCAGGGGGGAAGGCAAGTGGATGCCAGTCTTCCTTTCAAGGTTGTTTTTCTTTCCCTTATATTCTGTGAAAATCCCTGTGAAATTTATTCTTCTAATGAACATGATCTCAGGGTATTTGGGTGAGACTGGTGCCTATGTGGAGAAGAGGGCTGGGAACCAGGTGTAGGTACATGCACGTCTTATCTGTGTCTAGAGGGGTTTAGCTGCAATTGCAGACATTGTCTCTTTTCAGGTAAAACACAAAGCAGAACTGGAGCAGCCAACAGGCAGAGACTTATGCTTTATGGTACCTTACAAAACACTGTAGCTCCATTTACATGGCTATAAAACCTTCCTAAATCCTTATCTTGCCAGCTCATTACCATCTTAGGCAACTGGGACTATTGACCTCCCTGCTTCTCTACCCCACTGGAAGAGCCCAATGCCCACAGTTCATTTTTGTGCTTGAGCTTAAGTTCTTCTCATTTTCTCTTCTTTCTATTTAAGAGCCACCTGGTGCCAAATTGTGTGCACCCATCTTCAAAGTTCCTTCTCCAAAGGACTGCCTGACAAGTTCATACCCCTGAAAAGATCTCAGTTGCCAGCTGCAAGCATCAAACCCCACAGGTATGCTCTCAGGTTAATCTCATTCCTGGGTTATATTTCTCTAACTCTGGCAGGATGCGCTAAATGGCAAATGCATCTGGCATGTGAACATTGCCAACTAGAGAATAGAAATCTAAGTGCTGGTGAAGTAAATGTTGATAAAATCCTGGGCAGATTGCCCTGGGTCAGGTGATGGCATAAAATAATTCAAGGTTTTCAGGCATTGATGATGAACAGTTTCAAGGGAGGGTTTGGGGGTTTGGGATTTTTTTTCTGTGCTGGAGAACAGGGAGGAAAAGAGCCCAAGGGCTGTCCCCAACAGTTAGGCACACTTGGGCACTTGGGCACAACTGTTGAAGCCAGCGCCTGGTGCTGCCCTGGCTTGCCACCAAGCAAACTTGGAACCTAAAAATCTGCTCTGGGCCAAGCCTGCTTCCCCGTCCTGCAAGAAATGAGAACAAAAAAAGTCAAAGGAGGCCCCCCACAAGGAGGGTATCTGAGCTGGGGTAGAATCAAAGCAGCAGACCCCTGTCTTTGGCCTGCCCTGGCCCTTGGCATCGAAGCTGTGCCTGAATGTGGTCTGAGCTGGGCTGGTTTGTATTTGGCTATAGTTTTAAAAGCAAAGTCTTATGTCACTGTGTTTGCGGTTTTGTGGAATTAAAATATTCCTTAATTAGATGTTGTCTTTTAGTAGAATGAAAGAAGGGGTTTTATTTCACTTTACTTTGCCATTTTAATTTTCTCCCATTTGTGCTTAATAACTGGGTAGGGGAACATTCAACAGCTGCTGTAAAATATCTAGTAGTGTGGCCCCAACTTTCAAACACAGTCTGTCATCCAGGCTGGTGATGGTGGGTGTCTGGGAAGCTGCTTCCAGCGTTGGGATAGGGGAGAGCTGACTGGACTCTTCCCGCTGACCCTTCTCTCCTCACCCATTTCCCACAGGAAGCAGCTTCCCTCCTCCTTAGTAACAGATGAAAGGGATGTACCCTGCGAGAGGGTACAGCCCCAACAAATGCCCATGAGCTCCCTGCCAGCGATGAACAGCACCAGGGGCAGAGGCTGAGGGGTGCTACTCCAGGGGGTGTGGACTGGGCCGGCAGGGACAGCAGGGACAGGCAGGAGAAGTCGGAGCAAGCAGGACAGGCAGGGAGGGGGGCGCGGGCAGGCCGGACAAGCGCAGGCAGGCACAAGTGGGACCGGGCAGGCATGAGCAGGAACACTCGTGGGCAGGCAGGAAGGGCCGTGTGGCAGAAGGGACGGGAGCCGGAGGCCGGGGACTGCCGAGCCGCTCCCCACGGACACTGCCCGCGGCTCCCCGAGGCTCCACCCGTGACACCTCTCCCCCGTGGGGCCTCGGAACGGCACAGCGGCAGAGCCGCCACCCACCCAAACGGGGTTCAGACTATAAAACGCGTCCGGGCTGGGAACCCGCTCACAGTTCCATAAAACTCTCGGGCAAGGGCAGGACCCGCTCCTGGTCGGGGCAGGTGTCTCTGCCGCGGGCCACCTCCGCTCCTTGGAGCACAGCGGGAGCACGCTCCGCGACGGCTGGACAGGGAGGGTGGATGGAGCGGGGTCCTTCCTTCTTTCTCCCTCCTCCCACGAGCAACTCGTGTCACCCACATCTGACACGCAGACTCGTCCGGTTGCAGGCAGTGCTAGCTTCCCCACCTGCAGCTCTCTTGCTCTGCAAAGCCTAGGGTTATCCCTCCATTTCCAGCCCCACGCCCTAAAAATAGCACCCTACAACATGTACCAGTTCCCGCGACTCTGCGTGAGCACTCCACGCAGACTAAATCGCGGGATTTGTAGATTTGGGAGGAGGAGGACGAGAGGATGGTGCGGGTTTTCTCCCCCACAGGAAACACTTTTTTCTTTTCAACATTTCGGGTCTGTCCTGGGCGCGGTCTCCTGCCCGGCAAGAAGAGATCTTGCCGCTCTGGGATTGCTCTCGGCCTCTGCGCAGCGTCCCTCGCCGCCTCCCCGCTGCCATCGCGGGGGAACTCCCGTTCATCCCAACCCCGGCGACAAACCCGCCCCGCTCGGCTTATCGGACGGTCGGTTTTGGACGGAAGAGATGGGATGTGTTCCATGTTTAAGCGATTTAATATTAAAAATACGTAGCAATTAAAATCACGCCGCGTCCCGGTTGCTCCGCGCAAGTAACGCGCCTCTCTCCTCATTCCCAGATTATATTTAGTTGGTGGTTTTGGTTTTTTTTTCTATTTGCTTGAATTTGGGAACCTCCGGCCCTTGCACTAATGCCGAGCCGTGTTTTCGGGGCGGAGGGGAGAGAGGGTTCGCCCCCCACCCCCGCCGTGTTTTGTCACCCGTGTGCGAACGGCCCCGCGGCCGCCACGGCACCCCTGCAAGGGGATCTCTGCCCTGCCAGCACCACCAGCCGCCACTTCGGCCCCTGCAGCGGGGCGGCTCCGAGGCTCGCACCCCTACGGCCCGGCCCGGGGGCGACGGAGACCCGCCGCGCCCGACGAGATGCTCGACGGCACAGTGAGGGGCGGGTGACATCTGCACCCTTCCCTGCGCTTCTCTCGCCTCGGACCGGGGCTCTCGCCACGTGGAGGATGGAAATTAAGGATGGCCCCATGCCCTCAGCCGGTGGGAGCCGATCCAGGCAAGTACCGGCGGGGCCGTTCGTCCCGTTCACCTCAATGGGTTTCCATGGGGAAGGACAGGGCCGGCGGGGAGGCGAGAGAGCCTCTCTGCAGGAGAACTGCCGAAATGTGGGCAGCGCCTGAGTATCGAGAGTGGGGAGCTCGTCAGAACCGAACACGGTTCTATTCCCATACAGGGGTACACAGAGCCCGACCCGCCCCCTTTTTCCTTTTCCCTTTTCCCTTGGGTCGCTGCCTCGGCGCCCACCCGCGACAGGCTACGCGTGGGGTGCGTAAGCCCAGGAGCCTGCGGGTGTGCTGCAGCCTCTGACGGGACATCAGCTCCTCTCCCTCCCTCGTGCCGAGAGGGGGTGAGGGAAGTGAGCGGGCGGCAGGCAGACACCCCAAAACAGCCCGGCCCGTCTGGAGGGGTTTTCTAGGAGCCAGTACAGCCCGAGGAGGGAGGGGGATGCAAAAGCCTCCGCTCCCCGGGGCGACCCGGGATCGCTGCCCCTCACCGCGGCGGCCGGGGCCCGAGCCGGGGTGCACAGGGGCGCGGCCGCGGCAGCCTCTGCTGTGGGAGAGAGGGGCTGGGCCTATCGCCTGGGGGCAGCCGTGGGGCGGCCCACGCGTGGAGCCGCCTCCCGTGGGGGCCCGCGATGGCAAGGCGCTGACTGCGGGGAGAAGCGGAGGAGGCCTGGCTGGTTACGTGGGGGTGTTTACGCACCTCTCCTCCCGCCCCCAGCAGTCACGTCCATCCCACGTCCGCGGCGGCTTTCCCTGCCCCCACCCATCCCCCTTCCTGCCCCGAAGCCCCCCGAAGCCTCTTTACTGCCCCCCCCCAGCCATGAGCCCCGCTGACTTCCCCCCGACGCGCACACCCTCGCACCGCCCTGCTGCGGGCAGCCGACTCGCAGCTGCAGCCCTTATTTCATGCCCTTCAAGGCACGGAGCCGCTCTCCTTTGTCCTGGCTGCGGATGACCCATTTCCTCCCTTTCCCCCGCTTCGGCCCGGGCCTGCGTCCCACCCTCCCGTGCCTCGGCCCTCCTCCCCGCCGCACGGCCCGGGAGCCGCACCGCGCCCGGCTGCGCGCAGCGGGGCCGGCGGCCCGAGGAGGGGGGGACACGGAGACGAGGAACCGGTGCCTCTTCCGCGCCGTGTTTGTTTTCCTTTCCCCCCTGAACGCTAGATTAAGACGTGAAGATTACACTTTTATTGTGGCGGCCGAATAATACCACGAGTCAACACACACAGCAAACAAAAGTGCTTGTAGTACATGGCCAACCCCGCTGGGAACCGGGCTGCGGGCTGCTGCAAAAATCAAGCTCTTCAGTGCTAATTACAAATAAATGATGATGTGCTCACTAAGTAATTGATTTAATGAAGTTCCTATGAAACTATTAAAACCGGGTAGAGGTCAGGCTGGAGACGCCCCAGAGCGCCCATTGTGGGCTGTTTAACTCCGCCAATCTCCTCGGAAAGACATCGGGGCTAATAGGTGAAGTCACAGCTGGGTCGGGCTGACTTTTGCAGCACCGGCGCTGGCCTCCCCAGTCTCGCCTAGCGGCCCGCGCCGCAAGTTCGGGAAAGCGAGCCCCCCCGGCGCATCCCCGGCCCGCTATTCCCAACCTCATCCTCCCGTCCCGCACTTCTCTCCCGGGGGGCGGCTGAGCGCCTCCTCCCCCCCGAGCGCGGAGCCCCCGGCGCGGCTCCCCGGGTGCCCGTGCCCGTCCCGTCGGGGCTGCGGTGGGTACTCACTCACTCACTCGCTCGGCCCGGCCGCCTCGCTCGCACCTCAACCAGGCGCCTCCGCGGCTCTCCCCAGCCTAATTAAAGAGGGGAGAAGTGGAGCTCTGAACTTGTGTCTACCACTACAGGACGGCTGTAATTCCACCCCCCCTCAGCCCCGAACCCCCCCCCACCCCCCTCGAGTACTCAGACACACACACACTTCTTGAGGAAACTTAAGCTAGGATGCCAGGTAGGGTGCTTGGGAGATTTTGGCAAGGTGCCTGGAAGGGGATGTGTGCCCATTTTTCCTTGAAGGGTTTTCTTGTTTGAAAGGCCATTTGGAGCGCTTTAGACGGGCTTGCCGAGTGAAAGGAAGAGGAGGAGGAGAGGGGGAACACGGAGATTGAAAAAAAAAAAAAAAAAAAAAAAAAAAAAGAGTAGAAGAAGACTAACAGAATCTAGCTCTTGGGTTTTCCATACTCACGCTGGGCTTTCTCCTCCTCACCGCTCGGGCACAGCAGAATTGAGGTGTACCATTCCCACCCCACCCCCGCATCCAATTAAAGGTTCCCCTAACCCGACCTCAGCTCTGAGTGCACTTTGGGGCGGTGGGTCCCTGCTCACCCCGGGGGGAACGGAGGTCACACACCCCCCACACCTGCAGAAGATCCCTCTGCGCCCCCTTGCTTTCAACACCCGGCGCCTTTGGCAGGTTGAAAAGGAGTCGCAGAGAAAAGCGGAGCCGCCCCCCAGTTTGCGCCCCCGCTGTCGGTATCTGCTGAGCGCGGAGACGATGCCCCCCACGGGCAAAGCCCCTCTCGGCCTCCAGCGCTTTCACGGAGGGAGGGACGGACGAGACGCCTCAGCGGGGTTCCAAGAGCCCCCACCATCGGGGCGGGGGGGGCAGGGATGGGGCCCGGGAAAGGCTTTTCCTCGAAATGGGGGGTGCCTCCGTGCCTCGGTGCTTCCGCGCAGGGGCCAGCGGCGAGTCCCCAAATACCACGAGGGGGTATTGCAGGGCGAGGTGTCCCGCCGAGTGCCCCCAAGACTGCGTGTGCCGCCTGCTCCCGTGGCTGCCCTCGCCCACCCCGCTGCCTGGCGCACACTGGGGGCTGCCCTACACCCAGGGTCGCCCTCATTTACGGGGTCCGCAAAGGGCAGCGCCAGCAGCTGCCTGGGTACAAGCGGGAAGGGGGCACGGGCACACGCACGTCTCCCCACGCAGCCACGCGTGGGCTCCTGCACGGGGCTGCCTCGGCACCTGAGGCGGCTCCTCCTGTTGCCTTGCAGGATTTGGGGGAGGGCTATCTGACACGTGCGGGGTTTTTTTCCCTTTCTTTCTTTCTTTTTTCGTGGAAAACGATTAATTTGAAACAAATTAAGCTCGCCAGCCTCTTGTTTGCCAAACAGGCTGTTGGCAATGTACAAACAGGCTTTCACCCCGCCGCCGTGCCCCCGCTCCGCTCCCTGCTGCCCTGCTCCAGCCTTGGCCGCGCACCCTCCTCCTTCTGCCCCTGCCCCTGCCCCGCCGCGCCAGCCCCCCCCTCCCAACCCTACAACACCGCTTGATTACTATCTCCCTGTTGCCCTTAATGCGCGATCCGGGTTTCTCTTCAGCCTCGAAATAAGAAGTGACACATGCACCACTAAACCAACGTGTGGGGAAAGCCCGCGGTTGAGAGGGGCTATTGATGGGAGCGCTGCAAAGAGACAAAGCTGGGGGCTAGTGGAATCAGATGCAGCCCTTAATTAACACCATCTTAAATAGTCCAACAAGCACTGAAGACAAAGTTGAAGAAAGACTTTAAGGCTGAGTGCCCCTCGACAAGTTCTTTTTTTTTTTTTTTTCCTCGTGTCATTCAATATTTAATGCACTGTGCTTGTAATGCTACTACTGGTGCTCCTTTCTCAGCAAGTACATTA
>NW_026690515.1:0-20592 GCF_015227805.2 Hirundo rustica | reverse complement strand
TGAATATCCACAGATTCTGGGCAAAAATCGGGACTCTCAGGGGAGAATTCCCAAATATTGACAGATTCCGGGCGGAAATCGGGACTTTGTGGGGAGAATTCACAAATATCGATGAATTCCAGGTGGAAATCGGGACTTTGTGGGGAGAATTCACAAATATCAACAGATTCCAGGCGGAAATCAGGACTGTGGGGAGAGAATTCCCAAATCCTGGAGGATTCCAGGCAAAATTTGCTAATTCTGGGGGAGAAATCCCAAATATCAACGGATTCCGGCCAAAATTCGCAACTTTTGGGGTCAGGATCCAAAATTTCGGCGAGCTCGAGCCTGAAATCCCAACTTTTGGGGGCAAAATCCCAAATCCTGGAGGATTCTGGCCAAAACTCACAGCTTTTGGGACTGGGATCCCAAATCCCGGCGGGAAGCTCTGGGAGGAGCGGCAGGAGGAGGAAAAACCTGGCGGGAAACACCTGAAAAAACCCAAAAAAGTGGAATTCTTGCCAGGAGAGCCCCGGGAAGGAGGAGGAAAACTCAGGAATTCCACCCAAGAGGTCCCAGGAGGATGGGATCACGTGGGAGGACTTTGGGGAGTCCCGAGCGGCGCTGGAAAATTCCGGAAATCCATCGGAAAATTCCGGAAACCCCGAGATCCCATTGGGAAATCCCCAGATCCCATCGGAAAATTCTGGAAACCCCCAGATTCCGTGGGGAGATCCCCAGATCCCATCGGAAAATCCCCAAATTCCATCGGAAAACCAGAAACCCCCAAATCCCAGAGCAAATCACCCCGGAGCCGGCCGCGGTCCTGGAATTCCGAGATTCCCCGGGATTGCCGGATTCCCTGGATTCCCCGTTCCCGCTGCCGCAGCTGACCGGGTCCTGGCCCGGCTGCGGATCCCGATCCGGGCACCCCCCGCCGGGCGCGGCTATCGCGACGATCGCGACGATCGCGACGATCGGGGCGCGGCGGCACGCGCTGACGCTCCAGGCCACGGCGGACGCGCGGCTGCCTCTGGAACGTGGAATTCCAGCGGCCGGGAACGGCGCCGAGGCACTCAGTGCTCTTCTGACGCCTCCAGCGCTGGCGGGGATGGGAACGCACCGGGAATTCCGGAAATTCTGAGGGAAATTCTGGGAGTTCGGGTGGAAAATCAGCAAATCCAGGGAGTTTTGTTGGAGAATTGGGGAATTTTGGTGGAAATTTGGGGAATTTTGGTGGAAATTTGGGGAATTTTGGTGGAAATTTGGGGAATTTTGTTGGAAATTCGGGACATTTGGCTGGAAATCTGGGGGATTCTGGAAATTCAGAGAATTCCCCTGGAAATTAGGGGAATGCTGCTGGAAATTTGGGGAATCCTGCTGGAAATTGGGGAAATTTTGCTGAAAAATCAGGAAATTCTCTAAATCCCAGGGACCCCGCTGAGAATACAGGAAATTCCACCGGAAATCCCAGCAACCTAGTGGAAATTTGGGAAACTCTGCCGGAAACTGGGGAAATTTTGCTGAAAATTTAGAAAATTCCACCGAAAACTTGGGGAATCTTACCGGAAATTCAGAGAGTTCCACCAGAAAATCAGGAAATTCCACTGGAAACTTGGGGAATTTTACCGGAAATTCAGGGAATTCCACCGGAAACTTGGGGAATCTTACTGGAAATTCAGGGAATTCCACTGGAAACTTGGGAAATTTTACTGGAAATTCAGGAAATTCTGCCAAAAACTCCGGAAATTCCTCCGGAAACACGGGAAGTTTTGCTGAAAACTCGGGAAATTCCGCCGGAAACTTGGGAAATATTGCCATAAATTTAGGAAATTCCACCAAAAACTCGGGCAATCCCACTGAAAACCCCAAGAATTCCACAAGCAATCCCGGCAGGCGCCTCCCCTGCGCCGCTGCCGCCCCGCCCATCGCTCCCTATTTCCTGGGCTCCGCCCAGGATCCGCTCCTGCCCTGGCTGCTGCGGCCTTTCCGGGAGGGGGAGGGGCGGGGAGGGGCCTGGGGCGGGGGAGGGGCGGTTTAACCGCGCCGCAGCGCTGGCTGCACGGGAGGCGCGTGCGGCGCTGCGGCGGCTGCGCGGGCGCCGGCGCTGCCTGGGCGAGCGCAACGACACCGAGCTGCGGTTCCTGCCCAGGCCGCTGCTGAGCTGCGTCCTGCTGCACAACCTGTGCCAGCTGCACGGGGACCCGCTGCCGTCAGGGAGAAACGACGGGAGAACCGGGATGACAACCGGGATAAACCATGGGATGGGAACAACCGGGAGAACACATGGGAGAACTGGGATAGCCGGGGGAAGCCATGGGAGAACCGGGATAGCTGACCAGAGAAGCCATGGGGTAACAGGGACAGCCGGGGGAACTGAAGGGAGAACAGGGAGAACCGGGATAACTGATGGGATGGGAACTGGGATAAACCATGGGAGAACCGGGATAACTGATGGGAGAACAACCAGGATAGCCAACGGGAGAACAGGGATAACCGATGGGAGAACCGGGATAACCGACAGGATAATTGATGGGAGAACCAGGATAGACGGGGGAACCGGGATAATCAATGGGATAACAACCAGGAGAACCCATGGGAGAACCCACTGGAGGACCGGGATAGATGGGATAACCGATGGGAGAACAGGGATAACCGGGGGAACCAATGGGAGAACCCACGGGAGAACTGGGGTAGACGGGGAACCAATGGGAGAACCCACGGGATAACAGATAACCGGGGGAACCGGGATAGCCGGGGGAACCGATGGGAGAACCCACAGGATGGGAACCCGTGGGAGAACCGGGATAGCCATGGGAACTGATGGGATAACCAACGGGAGAACTGAGATAACTGATGAGAGAACCCATGGGAGAACCGGGGCAACTCATGGGAGAACCGGGATAACCAGGGGAACCAACAGGATAAGAACCGGGGTAACCGATGGGAGAACTGATGGGAGAACTGATGGGAGAACTGGGATAAGGGGGGGAACCGGGACACATGGGACATCTGGGATAACTGGGACAGCCAGCACAGCTGGGGTAACTGGGATAACTGGGATGCACGGGATAACGAGGGTAACCGGGACACATGGGATAACTGGGACACATGGGACAGCTGGGACACACGGGCTACCCAGGGCACACAGGACACCCGGGACACGCCGGGAGCCGCAGGCGGATCCGGGGGACACCGAGGAGGGCTGGAGGCTCCAGGCGGCCGTGGCGGCGGCGATGGAGCCCTGAGGGGTCGGGAACAGAACTTGGGGGTTCGGATCCAAAATTTGGGGGGCACAGACCTAAATTTGGGGGGATTGAGTGGTCTGGATCCAAAATTGGGAGGGGTTGGAACTGAATTTGGGGGGGGTTGAGGGGATTGGATCCAAAATTGGGGGGGTTTGGAACCAGATTTGGGGAGTTTGAGGGGTTTGGATGCAAAATTTGGGGGGGTTGGAACCAAACTTTGGAGGGTTTGGACCCCAATCTGGGGGTTTGGGGGGTTTGGATCCAAAATTTGGGGGGTTTGAAACCAAAATTGGGGGGGTTGGAACCAAAATTGGGGGAATTGTATCCAAATATGGGGGGCCTGAGGGGTTTGGATCCAAAATTTGGAGGGTTTAGACCTAAATTTGGGGAGCCTGAGAGGTCTGGATCCAAAATTTGAGAAGCTTGGATCCAAAATTTGGGGGATTCAGAGCTGAATTTGGGGGCTTGAGGGGTTCAGAACCAAATTTTGGGAAGCTCAGACCCCAAATTTTGGGAGCTCAGAGATGCCAGGAGCCGAATTTGGGGATCCCAGGGGCTCGAGGGTGAAATTTTGGGGGAGTTCAGACCCAAATTCAGGGATCTCGAGGGGTTCGGAACCAAAATTTGGAAGGATTTTGTGGGATTTTGGTCATTTTATTTCGATTTTGGGCATCCAGGACCCAAATTTTGAGGATTTTGGGAGATGAAAACCTATTTTGGTGTTTTCAGAGGTCCTGGACCCAAATTTTGAGGATTTTTGGGTTTTTAACCCAATTTTGGCCGGCTCAGAACCCAAATTTTGAGGATTTTTGGGTTTCTAACCCAACTTTGGCTGGCTCAGAACCCAAATTTTGAGGATTTTTGGGTTTTTAACCCAATTTTGGCCAGCTCAGGACCCAAATTCCGGCTCCAAAAGTCCCAAAATTGCCAAAAAACGCCAGGAGTTTTCCCTCCACCGCTCCCCCCAGCCCGGATTGCTGATAAAATCCCTGGAATTTTGTGCCAAAATCGCTTTTATTTGAATAAATAAACGCTTCAAAAGGGGGGCGGGGGGGCCGAAAAGTGATGTTTATCCAAAAAATAAAAATCCTGAAAAAATCCTGGAAAAGTGACTTTTATCCTAAAAAAAAAATGGACTAAAACCGGGGTGGGGGGAGGAGAAGGGTTAAAAACGCCCCCAAAAATCCCAAAATTCCTTTAAAAAATTCCTAAAAATTGACAGAAAATGGGGGTGGGACCCCTTTTTAAAAAAAGGGACGATTTTTGGGAATAAAACCCCTAAAATTGACTTAAGAAAATGGGGGGAAAGGGGAGACCGGGGAAGGGCGGGGTTAAAAAATCTCCAAAATTGGGGAAATAATGGAAAAATGGGAGAGAAAAAAAGCAGGGAAATGGGGAATAAAATAAAATAAAATAAAATAAAATAAAATTTAAAAATTCAGAAAAAAATGGGGGGAAAACCATGGGAAAAAAAGGGGAAAAACATGCAAAAAGGGGGAAGAAAATGGATAAAGAAAATCAGAAAATAGTAGAAAAAAATCAGAAAAATTTGGGAAAAAAATCAGAAGAAAAAGGGGGGGAAAAATCAGAAAAAAATAATAAATCAGAAAGAAAGGGGAGGGGGGGGAAACAGGGGAAAAAAGGGGAAGAAAATGGGAAGAAATCAGAAAAAAAATAGAAAAAGAAACAGAAAAAAAATCAGAAAAAAAAACCGGGAAAAAATCAGAAAAAAGGGGGGAAAACAGGGGAAGAAAATGGGGAAAAAATCAGAAAAAAGGGGGGAAAACAGGGAAAAAGGGGGAAGAAAATGGGAAAAAATACAGAAAATAATATTTAAAAAATCAGAAAAAAAAAAGTGGGTAAAACAAGGAAAAAAGGGGGAAGAATATGGGAAAAAGAAGGGAAGAAAATGGGGGACAAAAAGGAAGAAAATGGGGAAAAAATCAGGAAAAAATGGGAAAAAATCAGAAAAAAAAGGGGAAGAAATCAGAAAAAAATCCCCCCCAAAAACTGAAAAAAATGGGAAAAAAACCCCAGAAAAACAGGGGGAAAAAGGGGAAGAAAATGGGGGGGAAAAAATCAGAAAAAAACCAGAAAAAATATAGGAAAGAAATCAGAAAAAAATTCTAAAGAAATCTGAAAAAAATCCAAAAAACCCCTAAAAAATCCAAAAAAACCCCTGAAAAAATAAAATTAAAAAAAAAAAAAAACCAAAAGGGGGGAAAACTGGCCAACCAAGAGGGCGCAAAGGGCGCTGTGCGCGCTGAGGCCGGCGGCGCTGAGCGGCAGCTCCTCCATGGCCGGGCTGGAGAAGGGCTCGATGGCGCCAGCGGCCGTTTGTCCTCCTCCGGCACCGCGCCGCCGGCGCCGCCCTTGCGGCCGAAGCGGGAATTGCGGGAAAAATGGGAAACGAGGGGTTAACGGGGAAATGGACAAAAAATCCGGGAGGAAATGGGGATTTGGGGGGGGGAAAATGGGGAATTTGGGGGGAAAAAATCAGGATTTTATGGGGAAAAATTTGAGTTTTGACAGAGGAGATTGGGGGGTTAAAGAGGAAAAGAATGAAAAAGAATCTGCTGGAAAAACTGAATTTTGGGGGGAAAAATTGGGATTTTATGGGGAAAAGATGGTGGGGAAATGATGGGAAAATCTACTCCAAAAAATGAATTTTGGGGGGAAAAATTGGGATTTTATGGGGAAAAGATGGTGGGAAAATGAGGGGAGAATCCGGTCAAGAAAATGAATTTTTTGGGGAAAAATCAATTAAAAAAAAGATTTTTTGGGGGGGGAAAACCAGGATTTTATGGGGAAAAGATGGTGGGGAAATGATAGGAAAATCTGCTCCAAAAAAAGAATTTTGGGGGAAAAAATTGGGATTTTTTAAGGGGAAATTTGGTGGGAAAATGAAGGAAAAATTCCGCTCAAAACCCGGATTTTTTGGGGAAAAAAATTGTATTTCAGGGAAAAATCCGATGGGAACCCCCCGCCCCTCCCCCACCCATCCAAACCTTTAATTTTTCCCAATTTCTCTCCAAATCCACCCAAAATTTGGGGTGGGTTTTTTTTCCCTTCCTCTCCCTTGGAGCTCCTCCCCATTTTCCCCTCCCCCACCCACTCAAACCTCCATTTTCTCCCAATTTCTCCACCAAAACCTCTGGAATTCTGGGGTTTTTTCCCCTCCCCCACCCCTGGTGCCCCTCCCCCACCCCTGGAGCCCCTCCCCCTCCAATCTGCCCTTCCCCCACCCACCCAAACCACACTTTTCCCCCAATTTTCTCACCCAGAACCTCTGGAATTCTGGGGTTTTTTTCCCCTTCCCCCAGCTTTTGAGCCCCTTCCCCACCCCCGTATGCTCCTCCCCTCCTGCTGGCCCGTCCCCCCCTCAAACCTCCATTTTCTCCCAATTTCTCCCCAAAACCACCCATAATTCCGGGGGGTTCCCCCCCTCCCCCACCTTCCCAGCCCTTCCCTGTCTCCTCCAGCCCCTCCCCCTCTCCTCCAACCCCTCCCCCACCCCTGAAGCCCCTCCCCTTCCAATCTGCCCCTCCCCCACCCATCCAAACCTACAATTTTTTCCCCAATTTCTGCCCCAGAACTTCTGGAATTTTGGGGGTTTTTCCCCCTCCCCCACTCCCCCAGCCCCTGCCCCATCCTTGAAGCCCCTCCCCCTCCAATCTGACCCTCCCCCACCCACCCAAACCTTCAATTTTTCCCAATTTCTCCCAAAATTCCAGGGTTCCCCCCCTCCCCCACTCCCACAGCCCCTCCCCCACCCTTGGAGCCCCTCCCACTCCAATCTGCCTCTCCCCCACCCACCCAAACCTGCATTTGTTCCCAATTTCTCCCCAAATCCACCCAGAATTCTGGGGTTTTCCCCCCTCCCCAACCCCTGGAGCCCCTCCCCCACCCTTGGAGCCCCTCCCCCCTCCCCTCCAGCCCCTCCCCCACGCACCGGTGGATGTAATTCCCGCGATTGGTCGGGAGCTCGGAGTTGATGACGAGCGACACCTGCTGGAGGTGGATGGCGCGTGCCTGGAGGGGAGGGGCGGCACTGACCAGCAGATCCGTGGGGTTTTCTCTTCTCTGCCCTTTCCCTGTGGGCTCTGGGCAGAGCTCTGTAAGTCTATGTGGCACTTGCCTGTGGCACTGTGGAGGTGGGCCAGAGGAGCTTCCTGGAGCTGTGTGCAGAGGCTTGCACATCAGCCCAGGCCGGGGTGCTCAGTGGCTGGTCAGTTTGATGACTGGGTGTGGCTCTGGACGCTTCCCTTGGAGCATCACCAAGGCATGGAACGTTGGAGCTGCCAGCACGGTGATGTCCCAGAGAGGGGAAGGGTGGGTCTGTGCCACTCCTGTGCCCTGGGCCAGAGTGGGCAGAAAAGCTGCGGCTGCCCTGGAATGGCTGGAAGTGTGCACGGGCTGGTTGCAGGGGACTTGGTGGCCTGAAGAGGTGGTGTGGTCTGGTGTGGTGTGTCATGGCATGGAGCAGTGTAATGTGTGGATTGCAGTGTGATTGGGTTTGTGCAAGTTGGGAGGGATGGGGATTGAAAGTGGGGATGGGGCGTTGGAGTAGGGGGTGGGCAAGCAAGAGGCAGTTTTGGGCGGGTGCTGGTGCTTGTAGCAATTGTGTAGCAGGGCTGAGGTGGAGAAGCAAGTGTTTGGGAGAGTAAGGGCGGCTGGTTCCATGAAAGAAAGAAAGAGAGAGAGAGAAAGAAAGGAAGAAAGAGTAAGAAAGAAACAAAGAATGAAAGAAGGAACGAAAAGGAAAAAGAAAAAGAAAAGGAAATGAAAAGAGGCCTTTTTCCACTGGGAGGAAAAGAGTCCTTCCATTAGGTGTCCTCAAGCTGCTTGTGCAGTAGATGTGCCTGAGGAATGGTCATTGCTTGCAGTCTCCTGTGCTGTGTGTTAGTGCAGCTGAAAGTCCTGAAGGAGGGAGCAGCTCTGCTGGGGGCAGAGTGGTCTTTTTCTTGGTGGTTGTTGTTGTTTGGTTCATTTTGTTTGTGTTTGTTCTTTCCTGCACTTTCCCTGTTGGCTCTGGGCAGAGCTCTGGAAGTCTGTGTGTATCCTAGGGTGACTTTATGATGCTTGATTCCCCAGTCGCCTGTTGTTTTTGCTGTTTATTGAGTTCTGTGCCTTTAAGACTGGTTCTAAGAGCAAGGAGAAGCATGGTGTGTGTTTTGAGAAAACTGCCTGACTCCTACACATCCCTCTCCAGACCCGGTGTTCGGCGGAGGCTTGGAGAGACTGCAGGACAGAGATTTATTTTTCCTTTTGGTTGGTTTCAGCTAGCTAGGGCAGAAAAGTTCCTTGCCCTGGCTTTTTCCTTTTTCTTTGAACTGTGTAAATCTGCTCTGGACTGAAAAAACCCAGGGGAGCACAGGGTGCTTGCACCTGTGGCCCACTGGGGCCGGGACCTTGGCATTTTCCAGCAGAGCCGGAGGGACTGGGACTGATGAGAGACTGAGAGAGAGCCGAGCTCCACCCACGGCAAGAACTTTCTCAATTTGCCATCTCACTCCAGAACGAGAGGTTTTATTGTTTCATATTATTCGTTCTTTATACTGGTATGCACTTTGTTTGTTAAGTAAAATAGTTTTTTCCACTTTTCTATAAAGAAGTTTTTTACCAGACCAGTTGGAGGGAGGGGCTATTTGGGTTTGCTTCCTGGAGGGATCCCATTCAGGGTTTTTCTCCCAAATTTGTCCCTAAACCAGAACATTCTGCAACCAGAGGAATGGAGAAAAATGCATTAGCAATGCCAATTGTGGCGTACCATTTTGCTGCCTTGGACTCCAGCTCGTACTGGAGTTCCAGCATGTCCGGCACAGCAGCGCTCAATGGTGGAGTCACTTCGTTCAAGGCACGGTAGTCCACAGTCAATCTCCATCCTCCATCAGACTTGCGCACAGGCCAGATGGGGCTGTTGAAGGGTGAGTGGGTTTTGCTGACCACCCCTTGGCTCTCCAGCTCACGAATCATCTTGTGGATGGGGATCACGGCATCTCGATTTGTCCGATACTGTCGGCGGTGCACTGTCAAGGTGGCAACTGGAACTCGTTGCTCTTCTACCTTTAGATGTCCTACTGCAGATGGGTTCTCCAACAGTCCAGGCAAGCTATTCAATTTCTTAATGCCCTCTGCCTCCACAGCTGCTATTCCAAAAGGCCACCTGAGTCCCTTAGAGTCTTTGTAATAGCCATTCCAGAGGAAGTCTATGCCCAAAATACACGGGGCCCCTGAGCCAGTCACAATTGGATGTTTCTGCCACTCCTTCCCAGTCAGGCTCACCTCGGCTTCCAGCAGAGTCAATTCCTGTGATCCCCCCGTCACCCCGGCAATGGAAATAGGTTCTGTCCCCACATATTCCGATGGTATCAGTGTACACTGTGAACCAGTATCAACTAAAGCTTCATATTTCTGTGGCTCTGATGTGCCAGGCCATCGGATCCACACCGTCCAATAGACCTGGTTTTCCTGTGCCTCTCCCTGGCTAGAGGCAGGGCCCCTCTAGCACCAGTCATTATTCCCTTCCTGGGCATACATGGTAGAGGTTCCTTCACAGGGATCTGACATATCCTCACTTCTATAATACCTGGCAGCCTGGTCATGCAATGTCGAGGCTACCTTCATCTTAGTGGAACCCCCTCGGTTAGTGTTTCTCTCCTTGAGCTCACGCACCCATGCTGCCAGGGCAGAAGTGGGTTTCCCATGCCACCTTCCCATGTCTTCCCCATGGTCACGCAGAAAAAAACACAGGTCAGCTCGTGGGGTGTACCCTCTCTCTCTAGCTGGGAGCCATTGAGCTCTGACTCTGGGGCCTGTAACTCGCACCGGTGCCACATGGGAACTGTTCCTCCTCATCATCTCCTCCATCTTTTCTGTCACCTCCTCCCTCATCTCCCTCATCTCCTCTCTGAGTTCCTTAGCCACGGCACAGACCTGAGCCTGCATTGGGCCACTGATTATACTCTCATAATTTCTAAGCTTGTTGGCTACAGAACCCACTGTCTCTCGGTTGTTATCAGGATGAATTGTTGCAATGAATGTGGCATATTGAGATGGTCTTAGAGTTGCCAGATTCCACAGCATTTGCCCTGTGCACCTGACTTTGTCGGGGTCATCATCATGCTGTCCACCCCTCCCAAAGAGTACCTCCAATACCGCCACATCTCTCAGCTGTTGGATCCCTTCCTCAAGGGTCTTCCAGCGCATTCTATGATGGTGCTCCTGCATTCTGTCTCTGTGGACAAACCTCTCCCGTACACTCATTAAAAGCTGCTCCCAGAGGGAAAGGGGCCCTGGCTCCCTTACGAATACCTGATTCACACCTGAGTCCTGGGTCAAGGGTCCCAAATTCCTTGCCTCACTACTATCTAGCTGCACGCCTGTACCTATAAGGTCCCAGACCCAAAGTAACCAGGTTGTATAAGTCTCGCGTCCCTGTCGTGCAAGATCTTTTTGCAGATTACAGAGACTTTCATATGTCAGGGACTTAGTGATGATCTCAACCTCTGACTCCCCCGCGGGTTGTGAGGGCCCTCCTTTCTTATCCTTGTTGCCTGGGTGCTCTGATTTCACCTTATACTTCTTTGTTTCCACAGGGGCCACTGCTGCTGTCTGTGGCTGCCCCTGTGGTTCAGCTGGAACCTGGACGCTTGTAACGTCTGTGGGTTCTGCTGCTGCACCATCAGACTCTCCTTTGTCGGGGCAGGGGGAGGGTTTCCCAGCAGCTGGGGCTAATGAGGCTACTACAGGGGAAAGGTACTCCCTCAGCATCTCATCTATCTCCTTCACCAAATCTGGGTGGTTTATTCCTGAGGCAGGCTGTGGGGCAGTGTCAGGCTGTGGGGCAGTGTTAGGCTGTGGGATGGGCTCAGGCTGTGGGACGGGCTCAGGCTGTGGGACAGTATCCTTATTCTCTAGGGTAGGTGTCAGGGTGGTTATCCAGGTCAGTCTCCCGTTATCTCTAAATGCTAAAGAGAACAGGCATACCAGCAACACCAGCCACTGTATGATGTCATTAACATTCAGAGATTTGAACCCTTCAAAGACTGGTGGGGTAGGCCCAAAGAGCTGGGTGAAGGGTTGTGAAAAAATTTCCTCCGGTGTCATTTCTTCACAGTAGGTACCATTGTTAAAGCAACCCCAGAAACACACAGTTAGTGTATGATAGCCCTGAATCCATGTGCCTGCCTTCCAGAGGAAATTAAAAATCCACGATTTCCTCACTTCGTTAACCCATATAGCAAACTGGGTGACAGCCACAGTAACCTTAGTTACAGGGCCCATGTTTAGAAAAGGGCCTGCAAACGGGAGGAATACGGCCACACCCACATGCCACCCGAACCAGGTTAAGCCAGACCACATGATATCTAGTACACAACAATGTAGGCACTTAAGAACTGTTATTCCTTTTTCTCTCAATGCCCTCGTGCCCCACGATATGGGCGCCAAATTCTGTCTTGGTTTGAAAAGACAGGTGTCTGCTAAGGAGAGGCAGGCCTCTCTAGGAAATGAGGAATTCAAATCCTTCCCTCCGTGTTATTATAATCTGGAAGATTAAAAAAAAACCAAAACTTTTCAGTCAGAGCTATGGGGAAAGGAATAACAGTCCTTTACTAGTAAATATAACAGGACAGACAAAAAACAACAGCAATTATAATAATAGTAAAACAGAACCAAGAACCCCGAGGGCAAACGGTGGAAACTCCGGCGCTGATGGCTGGAAGCCGGGCGCGGTGGACTGTCCTCGGTAGGCAGGGGGGTGTCCTGGCAGGCAAGGTGGGCAGTGCCGGAGAAGCCGCAGCGGCTGGACCCGGGCTGACCCAAAATCCAGCAGGGCAGCGAAGAAAACTCTGAATTCCTGGGCGCTCCAACAGATGGTAGAATTCCCAGGACCAGACTCCTCCGTTAACCGTGGACTCCAGGCATTCAGCAGTCGCCCAATCCGTGCTCTCCGGAAGACTGAGAGCCGTGAGCCCACCACCCTCAGCTCTCCCGGGAGCTTTTTCCCTCCCCCAAAACTAAGTGATCAGCTTCTTTTGTCCAGGTTAAGCACTCTCTAACTATTAGTATTTAGTCTCCTAGCAACTTGTGGGGGGGGGTGGAAATTCTACAGGAAACTTAACCCTCAACAGGAGTTTTCGTTTGTTTTGTGGGGACTTGTTTTTTATATTTGTTTACTTTTTCCTCTGTGATTTTGGGTGGTTTGGTGTTGTTTTTTGGGTTTTTTTGTTGTTTTTGTTTTTTTTTTTTTAATTTGGAGTATTTTAAGTGATCTATCCCATAGTTTAAACACACCAAACCACAAAGCACTTCAGTTTTACCCTAAGGGAAATTCAACCAAGTTGACCTCAGGCAGTGTTTGCCTTTTTGCCTTTGTTGTGTTTTATTCAAGACTGTTTATATGCATTAGCCACTCAGTTTTTCTTTTAAAAAGGAAAAAAAAAAAAAAAAAAAGCTAGCTTCTTGGAAGTCAAGACAGACCCCTACCCAAATAAAATTATTCAGACATGCACTTGTGGTTCATGTCACATATTCAGAACTTTCATGATCTTCAAGGCTCCCCATTAAAAGTTCTTTTAATTCGTCAAAACCAGCAGCTAATAATTGGACCAGGAGAAACTAAATCCTCTTCTCAGACAAATGTGTGCAAATCCCATTTACTTCAATGGAATTGGCTCACAGGTGTGATACATTAGACACCAGCCACTTGGCAACTTGACAGTAATTCACTGTCTGGATCCCAACTTCTTGTCTCCTCTTCCAGAGGCACAGGTAATGCCAAAGAAATCTGATCCAGGTTTCTCCACAGGCCCCTCAGCAAACACTTCAATCACCAATTCTTTTCTCCATCACAACAACTCTCAAGGCTAAGCTTGAACTTTCAATCCTAAACATTACAGATTTGCTCCCTGCCTACCAGATGGGGGCTCTGCCACCAGCTATATTAAATCCAGCAGCAGTGATTACATTTTACAGACTTCAGTTCTACATCAGCAAAATCTCCTTTATGGCATCAAATTCAAGGAATTCAGGCATTTTACAGCTCAGGAGCAATGCAATAATTCTATTGCCATACTGTTTACTTTGCCCTTCCAGCACATTTATTTGTGCTTCACAGAGTGAACAGTAGGTCACTGGGAAAAACGGAGAGGCACAGAGAAATAGGAAACTGTAACTAGGGAGCCACAGAAAGAGTGAAACAACATCAGTTAATTTTTGAATGAAAGGAAAACCTTACAGTTTGACAATACTTTCTCTCTTCCTTTCATTTTGTTTAGTTTTTTTCCAAGATACTGATACAATGAAAACTTTTAGCCACACTCCATGTAAGAATAAAACATAATAAAAAATATCATAAAACATAATACAAAACATCATAAAACAATTAATGTTCTGCCTGTTTAGGAACACTGAAAGTGTCACCATGATCCCAGCCATGGGTTAGCCTGCATACAAATGGACATGTGGTTTGTCATCGCCAAATTCTCTAATTCAAACATAAAACTGGTATTTTAATTTAATCTGGGTTCAGTGCAGCATGAAAGGAAAGACGCTCAGGTGTGATGAAATTTCTTGGGTCCCTTCCAGGTTATGACATCTCTTGCTTTAAGGACTTGCCGGTAACAACCAGTCACAATGTTAGTGACAGCATGTTACTAGCAGTTACTTAAAATGATAGATTGTGTCTGGTTCCCTCCCGCACCGGGCGGGAGATGACCTCCGGCTAGCTCGAGTCAACACAGCCACAGAAGGTCCCAGTTCGTTTCGGCTTCTCGGCTTAGCAGCTGGACCCAATAGTGTCGTGACAGCCAACAGCAGCAGAAGAGAAAAGGCTGGCTCTCAGCTTAGCAGGTTAAAAGATGTTTATTAGCTCAAGAGCTGAGGAGCAGAGAGGCTCAGAGCTCCGAGCTGAGAGCTGAGCGGCTGAGAGAGTTTTTTCCTCCCTCCTACCCCTTATAAGCGGGGGAGGGGTTCCAGGGAGGATACAACAAGACAACAAATCAGGGGATTCAGGGGGTAACAAGGTGTGCCCACCCCCAAGCCTCGGACCACTAAAATCCAGAGCTAAAGGAATTCCCCCCAGGGGGCCTATCACCTGAAGCCCTATCCCTGAGATTTCGCAACCTGGGAGGGCTCCTCAAAGTGATAGACAAGCTGCCCCAGAGCGAGGAGGGTGGGAGGACTGACACAAAAACACCTTATTATACAGACAACACAAAAAGGGATACAGAATTGGGGATACAGTGAAATGAACCATAACATAAACTTCTTATAAAAACCTAATAAAACAGTTCTGCACCACCACAATAGATGTTAACACTTTTCTGCTCTTTGTGACTCTCTCTATACCCTAGTCAGAATATTTTAGGAGCTGAATACACAGTGCTAGGTCAAAATGCTGAAGATTGTGGAGCCACAGGTTGAGGTCCAAAATTAGATGTGTCATTTGAGAAACATTAGGTCAAAAAGAATCCATGATAAGGAAACTGTCATGGATTAAAGATTAAGGTTCATCCTTTTAACTATTTCACAGAAGGGGAATTTCTTCAGCATTTGGGTGTTTTCCTCTTACACATATCTGAAAGCAGTGTGAAACTGTGCACTCTGAAAAGAAGCCTTTGATGTTAGCCTCTTATAAATAATTCTTCCAATGAGATAGAGATTAAGAAAATATACTTTGATCCAGTTTTAGAACAACATAGACCATGTTTATGTCCCTGCACATGGACAAGCTTCCCTGAGCAGGCTGAAGTAGAGGAAGGTATCCTCAGAGGAACAACACTACAGGCATAATGTTAATATCCTGTGACTTCTAAGTGGGTAGAGATGTACTACACTGTGTAAGGTCCAGAAACATAAACATTGTAAAAAGGAAAACAGCAAAAATTTCTACAAAAATGTAGAAAAGGAAAGTGAGGATTATATTGCTCCATGTTTA
This sequence comes from Hirundo rustica, assembly GCF_015227805.2. Lineage (NCBI taxonomy): Eukaryota > Metazoa > Chordata > Aves > Passeriformes > Hirundinidae > Hirundo > Hirundo rustica. The sequence continues at coordinate 5,424 of NW_026690515.1, read as the reverse complement.
GCAGCAGGTACCTGACCAACTTCACCAACCAGACTATGACCCTAACCCCGCACAACATGAATTACACTTGGGCTTTTTAATTGCATAAAGTCAGAACTGGTTAGAGATAAAACAGCAGCAATTTACTGAGATGTATCAGCAATAATCAGTAGCCCATCACATAAAAATGGGGTTTATAATTGTGAATCTACCTTAGGATGAAATATACTTCAGAAGATTTATAATCCCTTTATCTAGGCCAAAAAGAACTCTCAAAGAACATTCTTAACTAAAAGTTTTCCAGTTCTTTCCCAAGAATTCAAACCAAACTTTTACTCAAAATGTGAAATGATTGACAGCCCTGAGAAGTTGTTAGACCACCTACCTTCGGCATCATCCTGCAGGTCCTCAGGCTGCTCTTCTTTGCTCTTTGTGGGAGATGGAGGCTGGCCTTCTTTAAAAATAAAAAAATATAAATTACATATATTATTTGGAAATGGTATCATTGTATCAGATATTACCATGTGTGATACCACAACTGTATGTTTTATCTCAGCACTCTATTCAGTACTCAATGCTTAACTTTCTGTTAATTATTGCATCATCTCATATGAAATTTATAATATATAAGTGTCTTTCAGCCTGGACTGGACTTTCTCTGACTTTCACAGGACAGAAGTGAAGAAAGCTCATACTGAAACAACTGCATCACAAGCACTACAGGAACAATACTCATAACCTCCAACTAAATAATGTTTTAATTTGTAGTTGTAAACATAGTATTTATTATACTGCATTATAGAACTGCCGAGAATTAATCTGAACTGAATGATTTTCTTCTCTCAGCTCAATTCTCCATTCACTCTTTTAACACCACAAAATATAGACTGAAAGTAATAATTAAATGAAAGGTAGGGAAACAAATTTGTTAGTGAAGTTAAGGAAATGAAAGCTTTACAAGATAGAAATGTTTGGGTTGAAAAAAAATCCAGTCCAGCCTTTCAGACAGTAGGCAATATCAAGCTGGAGGGAAGGGAGTAAAAGAAGTAATTGAGGCCAATTAAATGTGAGATCTCCCTTACTTATAGGGACTGAAGCACACAGTGTTTAGTATCAGTTGGTTATACTTTGAATACTATGAACTTTTTCTACAATATTTTCAAAATATCCTGTCTTCTTAACATAAATGATGACATCACTGTTTGTTTGACACACCTCAAAGCACAAACTGGTAGCAGAGAGACTGTTAAGAAAAAGGGAGACCAAGCTGGAAATTAAGCATAAAAGGTATTCCTAAATGAAGACATTTCATGCAGCAGGTTCCCTAATTAAAACATTCTTTAAACTTTGCTGCTTAACCATGAAAGCAGAGACTGACAGACAATTAAAACTCAATTCATTGCGCCTACTGAATGTGTTCAACCATAATGGGAAAATGTCTTTCTGTCATTTGACTTTCTGTCAAACCTCCTGATTCCTTGTGGCTAACTGAGGGCTTGGGTGCAGGAGAAGCCTAAATAAAATATACTTTTGTGTGTGCTGGAAATAGACCTTGACCACTTGTAACCAGGAAATTTAGGAAAACATATGACCTCACATGATTCACCCTTATTGCTGTTGCCATTAGAAAATAAGAATCATGGCATTACTTAAAACTGATTAGCTAATGAGCATCTAGGAAAAAAACTATGTACACATGTTTTATAAATTGCTTAAGTGTTTCAAAAACCCCCAGGGTCTCTCCTGCTGTCACATATATGCCACACAATCATCCACTCTTTATGTTGCTAGAGTTTTAAACAGCTCTTGACAATCAGATGCCCAGCTCTCATGAAGGACCAGGCTCTGCTGAGAGCTGTAAATTCTCCCCTTTTATCTTCTACCCTTTCACAATTATATATATCTAGAACCAAAATGCTGAACACTTTGAAACAGGAGGTATGAAAGTAGTTAGGATGGGAAAAAGGAACTTGCAGATTCAAGGGGTAGATGGAACTTAATGATCCTTGTGGGTCCCTTCAATTCAGGATATTCTGTAACTCTAAAATTATCATGTTAATTCAAAAGACAAAAAGGGAGTGAGTCATTTGCTTTGCATGGAGCCTAGGGAACACAGAAATATCCTCTGCCTCCCTCTTGGTTATTCTACCATATTTATGCACAAAAACCCCAGAAGAGCTGTGGATTGGGAAGGTGACAGCACAGATCAAAATGTCAGAAAAAATTCCAAAATGGAGATCTGTATGTGAGTAATTAAATTTCTTAATTTTAATGAAAGAGCATTTTATATATATATATATAAATATATAAATATATATATATATAAGGTCAAACTGAACATTGTCCCCCTTATAAATTTCTACTAGAAGGGAATTTACACCTCTTTCTAGAACTACATACAGCTTAGAGCACGAAAGGCCCTTAGCAATCAGTAAATAAAGGTAGTTACAGCAAAGCAGAACCAGCCTTGAAGCTTGGCTTGCTGGTAGACTGTTCCTGAGAGCACTTAATACAGGACATGTCATGTGTCATGTTTGTTGGTCTGAATTTGAGATTCAAACACAGTATTTTGAGGAAAACAGGAGTTTTCAAGTGCCAAGATGAATGTTTTTCTAGAGTGAAGAAGGCAGGAGTAACCACAAGAAAATCCATGGGGGAAAAAAAAAAAAAGTAAAACCTGCCAAATAAAGACATGCTTTGTCAACCCTTTAAGGGGCTCAGCAGCAATGCTGACAGAGTTCAACAAGAACTGTAAAACAAAAGATAGATCCTGAAAATAACCAGACTTCTGAAGACTTATTCATGCCAATGCTCTCACTTTCTTTTAAAAAACAACTTGAATATTTATGGTGGACTGTATCAACACAGAGCTTCTTTGGTTCAAATGCCGCTCTGAACCACCTGCTACATTTTCTTTTTTATTTGAGAATAACCCACATTAGGAGACTGAATCAAGAGGAATGCTTTAATCAACACTTGCCACTCTACTGAGGAATTTTATCATCTAACCAATCTGTGAAGGTTCCTCCAGTCCCACACATCAAATGTCAATCAAGCTAAAGTGCAAATGTCCAGCCAGGTATATCAGGACTATTTGAATATATTAGATAATATAACCAACATCTTAACTGACAGCTCAAAGATGGAGAGAGAGGAGGTGTACATTCAGAGAAGTCAGAACTGTTGCTATCTCAGAAGAAACCATATTTTTGCACTCTATAAAGAGCTTTCAAAATGCTCAAAAAAGGATGTAAAGGCAGAGTCCCAGGAGAATAAGATTTCAATCACAATTTCACTATTTTTTAGCAGATATCCCTTATTCTGGAGACCAAAAAGGATCTGTTTTTTATTATGGTCAAAAAACAACTCTTAACCCCTTCTGGTCTCCAGCACTGTGTACATCCTTCCAAACATTCAGCCAAATACTACAGAAATTTTGTGTGCAAATTTCATTTTAAAAACATGGACACACATGAGCACACCTGGACAGGTGTCTGAACTAACCAAATTAAAAGCCTTCTAATTGTGATCCTTTGTGCAAAAAGGCTTCTTAGCTCTACTACTGGGAGACGTTGTTCTTTATAGGCTAATTCAGAGGGTCTATAAGCCATTTAAATCTCACAGACCACAAAACCTATTTCCAAAATCCTTCACAACTCCCAGATTTGCCCTAGTGCAAGTCATTGCTATTTTCATCTCAGGAGAATACAGTGGAACACACACAAAAAAATCTGTATTTATGTCTCAATTGTAATAGGGTGCAATCAATTATTAAGCCCTGTTAGCGTGAATGAGATCCTTCATCTTGTTTTAACTGGCTGTGGCTTCTAAGTAATGAACAGGTGATTAATTAGGATGATCAGGTGAGAAACAGGATAACCAGCAGGGCATTTATTAGGAAAAACTACTTGATGGGAAATGACAGTCGTGTGGCAACAGACATAGAGATGAGGTCAAAAGGCTTCAGTATCTGGCAGAGAACAAAGCTGAACAGGTTGAGGGACAATAGATTCAGATCCAAAAGTTTTTCCTGACTGTAGTGTGTTTTTTGTGTTGTTGGTTTTTTGGGTTTTTTTTGTTTTTGTTTTTGTTTTGGTTTTTTTTAATGGCAACGGTTAGAGAATTGACTTGTGTCAGCACATAACAACATTATTATGTGCTGACATAAGTCAATTCTCTTACCATTAGGAAAAAAAGGAAATGAAAACACTCAGGGAAAAACTAACTGCTGGGTCATCTGGTCCTTGTTTTGGGTTAAGTAGGAAATCATTCACAAAGTAAAGCTGAGATGTAGACCTGCACAAGCCTGGACCTGCTATTTCTGCGTCTGCCCTTTTGACTCAAACCTTCTAACACCAACTGCGTGACACACGATAACCTCAAAGCACTTCAAATTAAGCAGTGGTGTTAAGCCAGCAACTGCTACGAGACTCAGCACTCAGAATAACAGATTGGGTTAAAAGCCTGTAAGTGAAACGCCATCAGACGAGTAGGTTTGAGTGTGTATATTTAACAAGAGTGGATTATTTTTATTTTTAAATGCTTATTCTTATTTTAGTATGTCCACTATTGTTGCAGCAGTCTTCTTATCAGAGGTCAAAAATGACTCCTTGTTAAACACAGCATAAAAATGGCCCTGGTTTATTCCTCTTCATGGCTTAGTTATCTTAACTGCAACTATTCACTGATGCTGGCTGTAGCAAGCTCCTACTGGAAGTTTCCTTGGCAGCCTCTGACTGCTGGTTATTTCCTGCTGAACTCTGACTGCAGGGATCAGTTTGCAGACTCTGAATGTAGGTTTTTACCTAGCTAGACTATAACTGGAGGTTCCAATAACAGGCTCTAACTGCAGACCCAGACTGACCTCACAGCAGCAATTCTCTCTCCCCAGGAGCCTGCTTCATGAGTCTCTCCTTCATACTCCTCAGAGTTCCTCCCCCATGATGATCCTCCCTGTACTAGCTCACCCCCTCTTTTATCTCACTCATCCTTATTGGGTATGACTTGTCAGGGTCATTGGCTGTACTGGGTAATTAACACAGCTGTTACTTATCAGGGGTGAAGTCACCTGTATTCCCTTCTCCTACACAATATAAGCAGTGATGTTATGTGATAAACTCACCAAAGCAGTCATTCCTGCTTGTTGATTTTATAGAATAAATACAGATATTAATGGATGTTATCTAGGAGATTGTCTTGGGGATGGTTTTTTATCCCATACCCATTTTCATTTCTGTTTTGTGTCCGATGTTGTCGCTGTGTCCCTCCCCTTCTCCCCCAGCTCTGGGAGTATCGCAAGGGGTCAGAGCCAGCCTGGGATTTCCTGTGAGAGCTGAGAAGGACAGCTGCTTCCTTCCAGGAGGGTGATTTCATCTCCATGGTCATGCCCCACGATCCCTCTGAACAGAAATTCTTGTTGCCCTGTGGTTTTTGCCCATTTTTTTT
>NW_026690514.1:13234-21347 GCF_015227805.2 Hirundo rustica | reverse complement strand
ACTCCGTCTCCACGTTTGGTAGCTATATCCCCCCTTTCCTCTATCTCTTTCTCTATCTCTTACTCTCACTCTTAATCCCTCTATTGCATTTGCTATGGTCAATCAATAAAAGGTGCATTTTGTTTTAATGCTGAAATCCCCTCTGTGTTGTGTTTTGCACTCTGAGATCAGTAAACGAACCATCACGACCCCCGCTTGTACGAGCGGATCGTGACACTCACCCACCCTTGTTCCTGCTCTAGGAAAACCTTCACCCAGGTCCCTGCCTGAGCTCCAGTTGTGCTGAGTGTGCCACGAGCAGCCAGACCTGTGTGTGGGGGCTTTCCAGGAGCCATCCCTGCCCTGCTCCCCTGGGTTTGTGGCCATGTGGCAGAGGGACAAGACTGGATATTCAGGATTTGTCAGTGGAATCACTCCTAATGCAGAAAGGCTTGGTAGCATCTGCAAACCCAAGTCTAAAGGAAATAGATGGAAAAAGTTGGGTTAAGGAATTTTTTCCAAACCCCACATCATTCCTTGTTCTCTGAGGTCAGAAATCCCCAGCATTTCTGCTGCACTCAGACTTTGCCACTGAGAGATGAGAGGCAAAGGATTCCCTGTGGCTTAGGGAGGGTGAGGAGCTGGATGGGCTCATTCCCAACTGCCCTGGGTTTGCACCTTTGGCTGCAATCAGAGCACAATCACACTCCTGTGGAACCCTGGGATAAACCAGACCCTGCCCAGAGCAGAGGGATCCCTGAATGTCTCACCTCTCCAAAGGTCTCTGGACAAGGGCTCAGCACCCCTTCTGCCAAGGACACTCACGGCTCCCTTGGCAAACCCAACAGCATTGCCTCAGCTGTGGAATCTCTGCACTACCATGTGGGACATTCAGGGAACTCCCAGAGGCTCTGGTACAGATTTGCAGCCAGGAGGGCAGCTCAGAGCTTGGAAGGACACAGCAAGGAGATCCCCGGGTGTGCCCATGATGGGATCTCAGGGAGGGGGCTCAGCTCATTCCCCTTTCCCATGGATGCTTTGCCCACAGCCCCACAGGTGACAGGCAAGCTTGGACACCCCATTCCCATGGACACAGCTGTCTGGCAGCAATCTCAAGGGCAGTGCCTGACTCAGCTGCTGCAAATGCCAGAGCCTCCCTGAGAGCTCCAGGTGGCAGTGACAAGATCAGGGGAGGGCAGAAACAAGAGAAGATGTTGTGGTGCTGTGCCTGGGAGGGCAGGGCAGAGACAGCCAGGCACTCAGGACAGTGTTCCCGTAGCCAGCTGTGCACAGCACCTCCCACACACCAACAGTGCCCTCCTGCCCCCAGCAGTGCTCTGTTCAGCCCCCTCTCCTTCCCTGAGCATCTCCCTGTGCCTGGACATTTCCCTGCTGAGAGGAGCCTTGTCCCTGCCAGCGCTCACAGAGCCCATCCCACCCTCTGTGCCCTGGGCCCGGCCCTACAGAAACCTGCCTGTCTGCAGGGCCCTGCCTGGGGCAGGCTCTGTCTGCAGTGGGCAAGGGCAGCTCAGGAGAGCCCTGCTGGGCCCTGCAACGGTGATGCTGGAGCTGTCCAGGGCTGAGGAGTGGCTGAAGGCCCTTTAGGAGCCTCCCAGCAGGGAGACTGACCACCCAAAGTTACAGTTCTGGAGTCTCTGTAAATGTTGAAACATTACTCTGATGATCCTGTGTGTCCCTTTCAACTCAGAATGTTCTGTGATTCTGTGATTTCAATTCCTGTTCTGCTTCTCTCATCCTCTTGTTGCCTATAATCAGAAGAGAAAAAAAACCCTTGTAACAGTGTTATAATAGTAAAGTAAAAAACAGACCTTTATTGGAAGCTTCCAGGGGTCCCACTCGATGGGGATCCATCCAGTGGGGATGGGGCATACACAGTCCCTGATTTCAACAATTTATTAACATTGATTAATTAGGATATTTAACAGGAACAACCAATAGAGATTCAGTTGCCCCAGCTACACAATCCCTAGGTCATCCAATTGGAGTAGGTCCAGGGGCTTCTTTGCATCATTTTTTTAATGACTGCTCACACTCTGGTAAAAAAAAAACCAAATTGTTCTCCTTTTAGGTTATCTTCCTGATAGTAAGACTATACAGTATTTCAGGAATGTAGTGAAAAGGTCAGTTTATTGTTCCAAAATCTAAGAGAAACCATAGGAAGCATACTGGAGTTAATTAAGGTTTATACTTATCTAAGTATGAAATAGTAGTTGAATAGAGTTAATTAAGGCTTATAGATTTATAACTATATAATAGCAGCTTACAGAGCTATGAATATACGAAAAATGTATGAAAAGCAAAAATCTTTTTGTCATCACCCCAACTTTCCCATCCTTCTCCAAGCAGGAAATTTAAAAACTCTCAGGAAATCTCCTGATCTTTACAGCAATCCCAGGCTTACCTTCTTTTGGCAAGTGTCCTCCGGAGCTGTGCCCAGGCTGGTCTGGAGCTGGGAGCAGCCCTGCCCCACACAGCACCTCTCAGCAGCAGCACCTGCCCTGCTCAGGGCGGCTCCTTCCCCCCACAGCTTCTCCCCAGCGCTGGCAGCAGCTCCCCGGGCCGGCTGAGAGCTGTCCCTGGCAGGCAGCAGAGTCCCTGGCCCAGCACAGCGCCCTGGGCTGCAGCACCCTGCTCTGCAGGACAGCCCTGGGCACCCCTGGCTGCAGCCCCGGCTGCTCAGCCCTGCAGCAGAGCCTGGCAACAGGGAGCTGCCCTGGACTGTGCCTCGGCTGCTGCAGCAGGGACACCCAGCCCTGCCCCAGGGCCACATCCCTGCCCTGCAGCACCTCGGAGAGTCCTCCTGGAAGGGCCTCAAAGCTGTGGGATGTGCCAGCTCCAGGAGATCCCTGCAGGAGCTGCAGCTTCTCTTCCCCCAGCCTGAGAGTGACTGTTCCCAACCCTGTGAGGATTTCTCCTCGAGTGAGCCCTGAGTGAGCTCTGCTCTGTGCTGCCAGCCCAGGCTGAGTTTCACCCCTCTGTGCCCGTGTGCTGTGCCCGGGCTGGCTGCAGGCAGTGCCCCAGCCCTGCTGGGCTGTGCACAGGAGCTGCTCCTGGGCAGAGCTGTCTCTCTGCAGCGCTGCCCTTGCCAGGAGCTGCCTCTGTGCCAGGAGCCCGGCCCAGCTCAGCAGCACAGACACAGCACAAGGACTTTAATGACCCTCTCGGGGCTTTGTGCTGAGGCCCTGAACATCAGTCCCTGAGAGGGAGCTGAAGAAACCTCTCAAGAATTCCAAGTCAGAATCCAGCTCCAAAGTTTCTTGAAGTTTTAATGGGTCCCACTGAGGGACAGGACAGAGAAAGTGTCCCCAGGCCCCAGGCAGAGCAGAGAACTGGAGGCAGTGATGACAGGTGGGGACAAAGAGAAGCCAAGTCCTGGTGTCCTGGGGCACAGCAGCCTCTGTGCCACCAAGGGCTGTGAGGAGACTCCTTGTCCTGAGGCCCTGGGGCCTCCTGGCACAGCCCCAGCAAGGCTGGGCACTGTCAGCCCCTTGTGCTGCCCTCAGCATCCCCCTCACATCCCAGTGGCCTCAAGGATGTGCTGGAAGGAGTCCCTGGGGAGCCTTGGTGAGCAATGGCCCTGGGGGGCTTCTGAATGCTCCCAGGGACTGCAGGTTTTTCAAAGGACTTTGGGTTTTGCTTTTGCCTTGGAGTCTGTGAGAGGTTTGTGCAATCATGGCCTGCAATTATTTATTCTAATTAGTCCCTTGAGAGACTTTGTCAGGAACAACACTCAGTGGGGCTCATTAATGCTTCAAGGTACTTCAGTTCCTTTAAGGTACTTGGTGTTTCCCTTTTAAAATTGTCTCTATGAGAAAAATTGGGTAATCATGGCCTCAGTTATCTACTTTAATTAGTCCCCTGGGATTCTTGGTCACTATAAAGACTCAGTGGAGCTCATTAATACTTCAGAGTACTGAAGGTTTATTAAGGAACTTCTTTTTGACACTGAGTCTGAGAGGTTTGTGCAATCATGGCCTCCAATTATCTGCTTTAATTAGCCCCGAGAGAGTCTTAGCCAGTACCACACTCAATGGGGCTCATTAATGCCTCAAGGTACTCAGGGGTAATTTAAGTACTTCTTGGGGGCACTAAGCCTCTGAGATGTTTTTGTGCAATCACGGCCTCTAATTATCTGCTCTAATGAGTCTTTTGAGAGGCTTTGCATTGACACTCAGTGAGGTTCATTAATGCTTGGAGATAGTCAAGGTGTTTAAGGTACTTTGGAATTTCCTTCCCTCACTGAGTCTCTGAGAGGTTTTTGTGCAATCCTGGCCTCCATTTCTATCCTTCATGGACTCCATGAAGAGCCTGTGTTGGAGATGGACCTCTGTTGGACTCATTGATGCATTGAGACACTTTGGGTTTTTCTTCTGACTTCCACTCCTGGAAAGGTTTGTGCAACCTCCTCTCAGGCCCTGAGGTTCCAGGGCTCAGCACCAAATCCACCATTAGACTCATCAGGAGAAAGCAAGTCCTGACAAACCATGGCTGTGCCTCGAGTTCCCTCTGGTCTGGTGCCATTCATTAGGAAGTTTTCCCGCTGCAGTTATGGAGAAATACTTCAAAGAGCTTCTAAGAAATATGTATTCCTATTTTCAAGGCTGTATTTCAATACTGTACTCATTACACAAGAGGTGATTACAGCATTCTGTGGTTGATACTGAACCAGGGTCTCCCAAGGAGGTCTGGCCTGCTCAGTGTAGGCTTGCTTTGTGATCTGACCCAGTGTGGATAACCTTGCTCCACATTCCCAAACCACATCCTATCTCTTCTCACTCTCCTGGGATATGCCTTCCTTGGAGACCAGGCTGCACTTAGCCAAAGAAAGCTTTTCTTCTTTTATTTTTGAAGCAATCTAAAACTCCTGAGTTTCCCCATTTCCTCAAGTGTGTGCCAAGCCCAAGGTGCCACCAAGAGCACTGCAGCCCTGCCCTGGGCCAGGAGAGAGGGTGGATCATCATCCCAACCTGCCCTGGGCCATTGCAAGGGGCTGTGGCCATGGACACTGCACTGACCCCACTGCTGGCTTTGGATCCCTCATCCCTTCAAGTTTCCTTGGAAAGCACCCCAAGGACCCATTTCTGCAGCCAGGTTCCATGGCCATGGGGGATGTGGGGGGCTGCAGGTGGTCAATGCCCCATCCCTGGAAACATTCAAGTCCAGCTGGGACAGGGCTCTGAACAACCTGATCTGGTGAAAGATGTCCCTGCTCATCCCAGGCCTGGACAAGAGGCCTGAGTGAGGCCTGAACAGCAGGCCCTGAGCCAAAGGTGACCTCTGCATCAACCTTCCAGCCAAAGGTTATCTTTGTATCTGCTCATTAGTGAAATATGCATGGTCATTAGCACTGTGATAGATGTATCCATGGTCATTAGCACTGTGATAGATGTATCCACTCATTAGTGAGACATGTATTGACCTTTCTGTGTTTAGAAGCCAGACAAGGCCATGAAATCTGACATCTGGCCTTGTTTGGGGCTGGATGGTCAAAGTCACCTCCCTTGGTTCCTCCTTGGGCCCTGGCCAGGCTTTGGGAGGAACCCAAGAGGAGGATGAAACCAGATGTTCCTGCACTAGAAGTGCTGTCAGTTTGTTTATTCAGCACTATCAGAGCTGGGCCCTCTCACAGCCAGGTTGGAGCCTCACCTGTGGCTGGAGGCACCTGCAGGAATTCCCAGTGTCCGGGAGTGGCTCTCCAGTCCTTGGCTGGGACAGCTTCCCCCAGCTGATGTGTGGATGTGGGTGATGGGAAAGTCTGAGGGGAACTGGTGATGGATCTTTCTCAATCCCTGCAGGCAATCTTTGCTAGTGATGGTTGGGTGCATTGCTGAGCTGCTCCTTTTGTGCTCCTTTGCTGCTTTGAACTGCAGTAAATGACACTGATACCTTCAGGTGGTGTTGGTGTCTTTGGTGTTGACCCTGCCCACTGGTAAAACAAAATTGGTGAAGTCTGGCCAGATCACACCAAAATGTCACTTTTTAAATGTAATGTGAGGAACCAGTCCTGTCTGAAATTCATGGATGGGAAGCCCTTCCCTAGAGCTCGCTGGCTCTGGAGTGGGCTGAGGTCAGAGCACCATGAGAGCAGTGGGGCAGTTGGTTAAAAGAGGCTGAACTGCTGGATGTGTTAAAATGCATCCAAAAGTAGCATATGGAAAAAGAAAAGAACTTGTGGGTTTGGGAAGATGAGGACGGATTTTGGTCACAGAATGTTGGAAACAGCACCAACAGAAGGATCAGATCCACTGTGAAACTCCTCTGGCCAAAAGGCACTGGGCACACAACAGCAGAACAGGGAAGAGCCCTGGATCCATCAACAGCCCACAGTGGGAAATAGGAAATCAGACCTTTGCTACTGGGAATGGGAGCTGCTGGTTGTGTGGAGACTGCCCATAAACAGATTCCTAAAGGATGGTTTGGGTCCTGTTTCCAGGCAATATTGATGCCGCCTTTGAGGGTACTTTGGCAACAAGCACAAGGAAGAGTTGGGGCCAGGAGAACATTTTTCCCCCAAAGAGTGTCTTTGGTCTCAGAAACCCAGAGATTCTGTTTCACCCTGTGCCCTATGTGTGCACTATCTTTTCCTGTGGAATTTACATTAATGAGCTAAATCCATCATTAGAAGTAAAAAGAGATGCTATTAAAATATACAATAGCACATCCACTGAGCTCCAACAAACACAAATGGGGCTCTAAAGAACTGCATGGCCTTGGATTATTGGCTTGCGGGCCAAGGAGGAACCTGTGCTATTCTAGGACAGGAATGTTGTGGGAATGTCAATAAGTGTTGGGTTTGAAGTCCAACAATCAGGAATTACCTCAATAGAAAGAGCAGGAGAAGAGAGGCAGAAAGTACAAAATTTTTCATGGTGGGATTGGCTTCCAAATTGGAGGCTGCTGGGAAATGCATTTGTGGCAGTCACTGTAATCATTGCAGTGTGAGAATTTGGTGTGTTATGATTCCATGTTAAAATTTTAACCTTTTGTTCTGGGAAATGGAGTATTGAGATTTGTCTAAAAAGAGACACATTCTCAAGAAAAAAAGGGAGATCTGATAAAGAACAGAGAGTAGCAACCAATTAGGCATGTTTTGAAAGGAATGCAAATTATAGCTCTGAGTAATGAACTTGAAGAGCACATAATTGAAGACAAGAGTTGATGCCTCTATGCATAATACCTACATCTAAACTCTGTTATCAAAATAATTGTTATGAAGGCTGTAGTTCATCTGTGGGCCAAAGGAATGATTGAAGTACTGAGGTCTGAACACCAGGCCCTGGCTGAGGCCTGAACACCAGGCCCTGAGCCAAAGCTGACCTCTAGATGAATCTTCACATCAAATGCTATATTTGCATCTGCTCATTAACAAAGCATTTTTAGCAATAAGACCTCTGTATGAGTTCATTGGTGAAACATGGATTGACCTTTCTATATTTGGGAACCAGACAAGGCCCCATCTGGCTTTATTTGGGACTGTAGGATCAAATCCAACTCCCTTGGTTCCTCCTTGAACCCTGGCCAGGCTTTGGGAGAAATCAAATGGAGAATGAAACTAGATGTTCCCACACTAGAAGTGATGTCATCTTGTTTGTTTAACAGTGTAAAAGCTGGGCCCTCTCCCAGCGAGGTTGGATCCTCACTGTCTGCAAAGGTGGGGGCACCTGCAGGAATTCCCAGTGTCCGGGAGTGGCTCTCCAGTCCTTGGCTGTGAAAGGGTTAAAAGCACTGTGCCTGGGCATCCTTGGACAAGAATAAGATACACATGGAAGCTAACAAATACTATCCACAAGCTTAAGACACAGGATGAAACTTGTCAAGCAACAGGGAACAAAACTTGCAGAATTGAAGGACAGAGCTTGCTAAAACCAGTGAGGAAGTCACTGAAACGGCTAACGAGAGACTGTGCATGCCAAGAGGAGAAAGGTGAAAAGGGCATAGTGGTGAAGACATCCAGCCTTCATTAGGAGACCACCAAGGAGAACGCAGAGCCTTCCTCAGTGCCACGGTGCCAGGGTGCTGTGCCTGCGCCTCACCTATGCTAATGATAGTAATGAGTTCTAAGAAATAGTTTACATAACCCCACCTTTTCTAAGGACAACTACAAATAAGGATA